>NW_016157359.1:241993-264211 GCF_001687245.7 Rhagoletis zephyria | reverse complement strand
TGGTCGATGACCTTCTCCATTGCTTTTAGCAGAAAGGAGGTAAGACTTATCGGCCTGAAGGACTTAGCGAGAGAGTAGTCTCTCTTACCTATCTTCGGGATAAATATAACCCGAGCTCTCTGCCACGACTCGGGGATATGGGCAAGTGCTAAGCTCGCGCGCATGATGTTGACGAGGTGTGGCAGTAGGAACTCCTTACCTTGCTTCAGCAACACTGGACAGATGCCATCCACCACAGGGGATTTGTACCGATCAAAGGAGTCCAAAGCCCAGCAGACTGATCGGTGGGTGATTAGTCTTCTAGCCAGCTTCCAGTCTGCAGGGGATGGCCTAGTTCTTTGGCATGGTACCTCCTTCGTGGTCGGAGTGGCATTCGGGAAGTGGGCCGAGAGCAGGGCAAGCGCCCTCTCTTTTTCGTTCCCTGAGTAGGTACCATTAGCTAGCCGGATTGATAGTTTGGTGTCAGTATGATCCCTNGGAAGTGGGCCGAGAGCAAGGCAAGCGCCCTCTCTTTTTCGTTCCCTGAGTAGGTACCATTAGCTAGCCGGATTGCTAGTTTGGTGTCAGTATGATCCCTCGCCAGGGCCTTATGTAGTCTAGCGGCTGCAGGAGTCGATGTGATGTCCTCACAGAACTTCCTGAAGCTGCCCCGTTTGGCCTTCCTGATCTCTATACTATAATTAGTTGAACTGGCTGAATACTCCGCCCAAAGCCCCGTACGCTTTGCCCTGTTAAAAAGTTTCCGTACCTGCTTTCTGAGCACCGATAGCTCCCGAGACCACCAGCTGGGCTGAGCCTTCCCTTTTGGTTTCGCCTCAGGGCAGCTGGAGTGAAAGGCATCCATTATGGCGCTATTCAGTTCGTTAACGGTGTTCTCTAACCTCATATGATCGACGTGCCTGTTCTTGGATTGTATTTCAGTCAAGTTTGATTTTAAATTTTCGCTGTATCGCTCCCAGTCAGTTTTCCTGGGGTTTCTAGTTGCTTGGTTTGTTCTCGCCTCCGCTCCCAACACAAATTGGATAATCCTGTGGTCCGATAATGAAGGTTCCGATGAGACCCTCCATTGGGTGACCAGAGGACTAGCCAATCTGTTGCTGAGCGTAACGTCCAGTACTTCTTTCCTAGCCCTCGTGACAAATGTCGGTGTTTGGCCAACATTGTGGATGCTAAGTTCCTCGCTTAAAATGTACTCTAAGAGACACTCACCTCTGCGATTTGTGTCCGCGCTGCCCCATTCAACATTATGGGCGTTCGCATCGCACCCCACTATTAGATGGAGCCGTTTCCTCCTGCAGTACTCCACTAACCTCTGTACCTCTAGTGGTGGGGCATAGCTGCTGTCCCCCGGAAAGTAGGCCGCAGCGAACACCACCTCTACGTTGCTATCGCAAATGGTCAGCGACGTCTGCACTGCGACTAGGTCCTGTGTTAAAAATTCTGTAATGCAAAAGTAATCAATATTTTCTTTAAGCACTACACACGCTCTGGGCCTCTCACAGGAGAGGTCCCAAATTACCTTGTTCCTTTTATGGTTGAGGCCCCTCACATGACCTCTGTAGATCCACGGCTCTTGGATCAGTAGGATGCCCAGGCCATCCGTGGCAAACCTGCTGGTGATGACCGCCGAAGCAGCCCCCGCGTGATGCAGGTTGAACTGGGCTACTGCCAAGTGTCGGGGATTCATAGGTGGAGCTCGTCAAGGTCGGAGAGCTATAGTTCGCTCTCGTTCCGCTCATCAAGCTCTAGTCGCCTCAAGTCCATACCTGATAGCAGCTCCTGCATTGAGGGCACGTGTTCCGCTGAGGTGGTGGTAGCGGTAGGCCCGAGCGTGTTTGCAGGAGCTGATGTTTCTGCAAGGAGTGGCTGCTCCGCCGGTAAGCCCGAGGTCGACTCGGCCGTCTGGGCAGCAGAGGAACCGGCGACCGCGTCGATTTGAGTCTCCTGCGNGTCGCCTCAAGTCCATACCTGATAGCAGCTCCTGCGTTGAGGGCACGTGTTCCGCTGAGGTGGTGGTAGCGGTATGCCCGAGCGTGTTTGCAGGAGCTGGTGTTTCTGCAAGGAGTGGCTGCTCCGCCGGTAAGCCCGAGGTCGACTCGGCTGTCTGGGCAGCAGAGGAACCGGCGACCGCGTCGATTTGAGTCTCCTGCGTCTCCGACTCCTTGCTGCCTGTCGCCTTTTGTCTCCACGGTCTCACCGTGACGAAGCTGAACCTATAGTTCAGGTTAAAGCCAGCCCTCTTTATACTGACGTAGGACTCCTCATCAATGCCTAGGAATAGCCTGAGCCCGTTATCCTCAGAGGTGCTGGAGACTACTTTTCACGCAGAAGTGTGGATACCCTCGTTCTGCGCTTTTAGTAGCCCCAGCGCAAACTCGGTAGATTTGTCGGCGCTCCTTGGAGGAACACCGTGATGTTGTGCACAGGAGGGATATCGTCCCCTCTCTTCGTGCACATCCCGGGTCCCTTCCAGCCCTCAAGTGCTGGTGCCCTCTCCTCCAGCCAGGTCGCTGTTTTCTCGTCCCTGCAATCAACGAGAAGCATACCGGACCTGAAGTACACCCGCAGAATACCAGCGGGTGCGACCAACCTTTGAATACCTCTTCCATGATGGCATCTTGGAGCCTGGTTAGGTCCTCTGGGCTCAAGGCAGCAGCAGGGTACTCACACGGTAGCACCGCTACCCGGATGCCTTTGAGGGTCTCCGAGTAGCTGGGCTGCTGAGTGCCGCTCTCCTGCACCTGTCCCTGCCCGGCCGGCCCAGCCAGGCTCTTAGGCCATGAAGTCGGAGTAGGTGGCTGATTCCGCTGCCGTTTGGTGCTAGGTGTCTCAGGCGGAGTGATTTGGTTGCTCCCTCTCTTCACTGCGTCCCCTTTGTTAGGGCCAGGGGGTTCCCCGCCATCCGGCGGGCGCGGGTCTGTGCTGCTGTTGTTGCTGTGGCCCGCTTCTCTGCTTTGCAGCAGGCGCGGGTAAGTGTGCCTGTTTATTGGGCCCGCTCTTCCACCTATCGGCAGGTGCGGGTTTGTTGCCTTTGCTGCTACGCTCATTCTCGACCTCCATTCTGACGNGGTAAGTGTGCCTGTTTATTGGGCCCGCTCTCCCACCTATCGGCAGGTGCGGGTTTGTTGCCTTTGCTGCTACGCTCGTTCTCGACCTCCATTCTAACGCTGGCCATGGCTCTGGCCTCAACTGGGGGTTGCCCTGTTCCAGGTACCGGAGGTACCACTTGACCCCGGAGCCGCTCAAACCTTCGCGGTGTCGGTCGTCCAGAGCCCCTGGCTGACCTGGCAGAGGCATCGGAGGAGGTTTGGCCCTGCGGTTTATCTTCCTCCTCTGCTTCTGCCAACCAGACTCGTCAGATGTGGCGGAGGCGTTGCTGCTGGGGGACCTGTGTCTACCTTTCCCCTTCCGGTGACCGCTGTCAGAGCGGCGCCGACTCTTTGAGCGCTCCCGGCTCTTTGAGCGGTGACGACTCTTAGAGCGGCGCCGGCTGCTTGAGCGATGCCGACTGTTGGAGCGGTGACTGCCCTCGGTACGGTGGCTGCTTTCTGATCTCGCTGTTCTTGTGTGCCTGTAAAGAGAACTGCCGGACCGGTGTTGCGGCCGATCTAACTCGGCAGATGAATCATACAAATCTAACACATCTTGATTTGCGAAAGTACCTTTTTTGCCCCGTGCCTTGCTACAGGACGCCTCTGCACTGGTGCCTGGACGTTCGTCATCCCTCGCATGCTCAATGAACAGCGATGCTTCCTCTGCTGTCAGCTTGTCCAAGAAGCTGCTCTTGCGCTTGGCGCTCTTAGAGCCTTCTAGCGTGCTGCTGCTTGGCGTTGCTGGTGTACCTGTAGCTTTTACTATTGTTACAGCTGATGCCGTTATGCCCACCGCCGCTGGTGGCGCGGGTGCTCTGGTAGATGTTGTTGTTGTTGCTGTTGTTGCTTTGGTTTTCTGGTTTTTTTGTTGTTTTTTGTTTGTTGTTGTGATCATCTTTTTCGTACGACCGCCTGCTCGACGAGGCGAGCTCAGCAGTCTAAGGTTTTGAAGGGGATCTTCAAAGTCCGCCGCGCCAGCGACCCTTGTCGCGGTAAGGCCACCGTTACTCCCCGATGCGGCCCGGTGTCGGAAAGGCGCCGTTCTAATACAGCCNCCGCGCCAGCGCCCCATGTCGCGGTAAGGCCACCGTTACTCCCCAATGCGGCCCGGTGTCGGAAAGGCGCCGTTCTAATACAGCCGGTTAATTCCCTCCTGGCTGCAAACCGTCCAATAGGCACGGTGTCGCTTAACACCCTGGATTAGGAGGTGGCAGTTCTTGGTCACTGTTCTCCAGCGACCTAAATCTGGAGGGAAGGTAGCGCGGAGGCTGCCGCATCCGCGTTACCTCAGACTAGAAGAAGACCGGTTGGCGATTCAGCTAAGCCCCCGCACCAACTGCAAGGTGCCTGCCCTCGCGAGGGTGCACAAATAAATAAGGAAGAGGGGAAGAAGATACGGGAGAGCGGAGAGTTCATACATATGCCGGGAGAGCGGACTCAACGGGGGAAGAATCGTTGTTGGAACTTCCACACGCAAAGTTCACCTGCTCTCTGTACATTAGTTTCCAGCGCATACATATGTATGTATCTGTTTCTACCATCTGATCTTCCTATTTACTAGACCATGCGTACATACTAGAGCCTGCAAAGTTATGCACATATATTTCATGTTTTTGACACCTTTTTTTTTGTTCTCTTATGCATTTCTGTTTGGATCAAGCTTTGTGGTTTTTAAGGTAATTTTTGCATGTGTCAAATTGAATTTTTAAAGCAGATTACACGTGGATTCTGGTTTTTTTAAATAATTTCCTTTAGTTGTTAGTTTTGGGAGGGTGGATTACCATTACACATATATAGTTAGTAGTAAACGAAATTGGATATACACTTGTACTACCAGATTTTTGCTTGTAAATTTATTTTTTGTTGGATTTTTTTTTGCTCACCTTTCAAGAGAATTAATTTCAAACCAGTTGTATTCACAGATAAGCTTTTTTGTTAGTCCTTAGTAGAGTAAGTTCATGCCCATTTTAAGTACAAAAATTTTTTTTTTTATGAACCGGCTGTAATAAGTTAATAAGAGCTCCATCCCGGTTGAACGCTTGATTGAAATGAACGCTACTCTTGAAAATTTCATTGGAGGTTGTCTGAATGATTAGGCGCTGGAATTTCTTGTGCATGTTTATATCGTTCTTCTTTCAGCTTCCCATCTACCATGATGCAGGCGCCTACATCGTTGGAGATCGGTGAGTGCTAGTTACTAAGGTATCATAGTGATTATCATAAACATGCATATTTTTCCATGACTAACTGAAGCTAACTCCCAGTGGAAAATATGAGTGGCTCATTGATTTGGAGTTCGGGAGAGTATTTGTTTTATTTATATGATATTTTTTTGCTTTTGAATTCCATGCTCTTTTGTTTTTTTTTCTTAAGCATAAAAAGATATACACATATACTTACAAATATACATGGAATTCACGTTACGTTTCAGGCGATTGAATTTTTTGTAAACCTATGAATATAGGGTGATAAGAATTCTTTGATAGAGTTATGTTTTTTTTTGCAATACACTACGTCGTTAGGTAAATACACATCATTGTTAAATAATTAAGTATTTCAAAGTAAATAAATATTGAATTCCTATGTATGCTGGTATGAAAATGATTAGTTTTACTTGAGGAGTTTTGGTGGAGTAATGGAAGGATAAATGGTCTAGAAAGTTGGTGTGGGTGTTGCGCGAGTGCAATGTAGGTGAAAGCGGTGTAGTGACTGAACGGAAGTAAGGACCATGACTTAACTTGCAAAAGACCGACGGACGAGGCCCATGGCTGCTAAAAGGTATATGCAGATGGGGGTGGGAACTGACTCCGCCTGACTGGACGGTTTCTCTAAATAGGTACTCTAGCTATTCTTCTCTTTATTCTTTGCGTTTTCTAAATAGGCATGAACTCCATTTTTTGATTATGTCTGCTGTAGGCAAGGTGGATGGAAAAGGCCCTCCCAACCGACGAGCGAAGCCTGGGCTAGCAAGCATGCCTAACACCATGCCACCTTACCCCCAAAGCCAGCGACATAACAATGTGCAAAAAAGTGTTTTTCTAATAGAATTTCCACCTGTCTCAAAAATTATAAGATCCAGACCGTTCGTTGCATTAAAACATAAGATGTAAAATGAAAGAGCTTGGCTTTAGGTGTGCAATAAGGCTTAATTTGTTTTTAATAGGGCTGTCACCTGCTTTCTTCAATTGCGTAAATGTATGGACTTACTTATGTACACATTCGAGGTCGGCTAGTATACTCATAATTCACACAAAAAAATCAATGCTCATTAACGTTTGCTACATTAAATATCTCAAAGCTTTGACGCGGTACGGATTTTCTGAAAACGGTATCGCAATCTATAGCTCAAAATTAAGTTTAAGTGTTTGGCCGTTTAGCTGTTACATTTTTGCTTCCCTAGTGTATAAATTAATATTTAATAGTTTTCCAATATCTTGAGTTCAATTATTTTTATAATTATATGAATTTGGAAATCTAATTAAATTCGTAATCAGTTCCCAGCTATTAAGTTTCATACAAACCATAATTTAAAAAACCGCCATATTGCATTTGCCATTTTGAATTTTGAAAATTTCATTTCAACACGTTGTTTAAGGAGGCCAGGCTCAATGCGTATATCAAATTTGGTAGAGACCGGTCAAGTAGTTTTTGAGATACGCAAATATGATATAAGTGGGCGGTGTCACGCCCATTTTCCTAAAATTTTATGAAAAATAAATTGTATGCTGAACCCTTTCAATACGACTTTTGGCCAGTGAAGATATTTCTGTATAATTGAACTAAATGGGCTGTAAATAAGTAAAGGAACATATTTACATAATTTCAGATTTTTGGAAAATATAGTTTTTGAAAAAATGCCTTGGGACACATATATCCCAGCAGTAGTTTAGTTATGGGATAAATATATCCCAGCAGTAAATAATCAGAACACAAATTTAGGTATTCAAGAGTAAAAAATATTTATTTTTATCGAAACTGTTACATTATGTATGGAATGGTGTAAAACAATCAATACATAAAGCTACTTGACATTGTTGGCAAATGATTTTAGTCCGTTTTTAAATTTTCCTAGAGTGGCATCTCACGCATCTGTTTCGACCGCCTTTTTCAACTGGAAGATGATCTCCAACATTTTCGAAAACTTTGACATTCTTTGAAATCCTACCCTGTCTTCTGGTTCGTTTGTACAAAGATTCTGATCGTCCTTGACTAATCAACTCTTCAGCTAAATTTACTATGAAATCGATAAATGGAATTTTTTTGCGAGTGACTTCTTGATACAAAATATACGAATTATAAACACTGGTCATTAGCAATCTAAAAAATACTTTCTTCCACCATTTCGCACTTCTTCTATCTAAATCGTATAAAGTAATCATTTGATCTGCATGATCTACGCCACCCATATATTTGTTGTAGAAAATCATAGCTTCAGGACATTCAATATTTTTAGTAGTACCATCTTTCATTTTTCGAACTGTGGCATCAATAGTGGCATTGTGGCAGTTGCTCATAAGAAGCACTTCTTTTGTGTCTTTCCACTTGACTGCTAATATCCCTTCATCACATACTGCTATTTCACATTCACCTCTTTCTTTTAGTTTAGTTTGAAACTTAGGTGTATTTTTACGGTTTGATATAAACGTTCCTACAGCAGAAAATTTTATAGTGTCAAGTAGACGTGTTGAAGTGAAAAAACGGTCGAAACACAAAGCAACGTTTGAACTCGTAACGTTTACCGTTTGTACATTTTCAAGCATCTGGATATCTTCATTATCTGAGGAATCCGTGCTATCTACTTCAGAAGATATGGAGGCATCAGAGACTTTATAATCTGTGTCACGGCTATCGTCACTGTCATGGAAAGGATCCACCTCCATATCAGATGAATTATCAAGCTCGTCCTCAATTTCTTCGTTAGTCAGTGGTCGATTCATCCTAAAATTATTTCAATAACAAAAACTAAATTCGTTTGATAGAAAACTGCTGGGTCCCAATGCAACAAAACAAGGTATATATGCATACAGATCAATTTATACTTATATGTAAATGTGACATGCAATTTACCTTTTCCTTTTGTAATGAGAAACAGAAAAATTTTTCACTAAAACACGTAGAAAAAACTTAAAATATTGCTTACACGTGTATGCACCAAGAACACTCTTACACTTATGACCGTATACCAAGTACAAATTAGTTAGGTTATGTTGACCGAAGCACGTGTTGTGAAGTACTGTCTACAACCTACGGTTTAATCCCATCCCAGCGCTTTTAAAGCGAATATTTTTCGCTCCAGTAATTTTTGAACATTCTCTGGGACTTATATATCCCCGCAGTATTGAAAGGGTTAAGAGTCATTGTATATATCAACTTTGTTTGTTTTTTGTTATTTTATGGCCTTATAACAATTATATTCAACCATTTTTATTGAGCTTGGGGCCGTTTTTAAGAACAATAACTGTGCCGAGTTTGGTAGATATGATAAGTCGGTCTGCGAATTACCCATATATAGTCATAAGTGCTAAATTCTGATATATTGCTAAAAGATTATTGAAAACGTCGATTTTGAGGGGTGTAGCTTTTTTAATTACTAATTTAGCGCAGTTTTCGTATTTCAGTAAATTATGTTATACGGGAGACGGGCGTGGTTAATGTACATATGTTCGTACCGAGGTTGGAAAGGGTTGGTGAAGAGGATACTGAGTTACAGAAATTCTTCATAAGTGGGCCTTTCCGCGCATTTTTTCCAAAAATTTCCTATCGATATTATTTTATGCCGAAATTCTTCTTCACATACTAATTCTCAACAATTTAGATTCAGTATTTACGAAAATCTCAAAGTTTTTCCACTTTTAGAAACCGCAGTTATATGGGAGGTGAGCATGGTTAATCTCCGATTTCGTCCATCAATACCAACCTACCTTGGATAAAGAGCAAACCTTCTGTACCAAATTTTTTGAGATATCTCATGCTTTACACGAGCTATCGTGTCCACGAATAGACGGGCATACAGACCGACATCAGACAGACAGCAATCAATTTATCTTTTCATTCTGATCATTTTAATGTATATACATATGTCTATATCTAACTCGATTCCTTTAGACTGTTGCATACAACCGTTATGTGAACAAATTTAAAATAACCTTGTGCAAAGGTTAGCTCGGCTATAAACAAAAATGGGTACCATATGCATACCCTGAGGGAAAAAAATATTAAAATCAAATAGAAACGTAATTGATGTTATTATAAACGTCAACGAAAGTACTGTATATTGGTAAATATTCAATTGAATTATGCGAATATTAAAATGACCGCGTTCGTTCTGAAAAAGCATCCGTAAAGTGAATAATCAAGACAAAAACTAAAAAAAAAACTATTTAACTTGCATGTTATGTTGCCTGCAGTCGAATTCGAACCCTGACCATTTCTGGATATAAACAAGTTGTGGCATGCGTCTTTGCGCACTTAGCTACACCCAGGCATATAAATTTGTTTTCAAATGTTGAATATCCATCAACACCACAGCACGCGATTTGTATGGATAAACATGTACTATGTATGAATGTGTGTGTTGTCACCACTCTCAGAGCGGCGTTCTGCATGCTTGGGGTGCGTATGTACACTCATATATATACTCAGGTGTGAACAGTCAAATACGTGCGTAATAAATTTTGTATGAAAATATTATTTTTAAATTCGAACATTTTTAAACGATAATCAAATATAAAGTATTCATTTTTACTATGCATTATTTCCCTCGGTGTAGTAGATACCCACTTTTTAATGTAGCAAAGTTCTGTAAATCATCTAAACTCAAAAGTCATGAGTCATTTCGGTTCGTTTGATTTCAGTGACAATTTACCTTCCTGTATCCGAACGCATCTGCTATTCAGTAAACTTCACCAGCCAAAGGTAAACAATTTTTGTCATTTATAGATCAATTTATAGGAGAATTCAGTTAGGATTAACCAACCATTTAAGCAGAAGAGGTGGAAATATCTTATGTCACTTTCAAAATAAACATATCAATATCGTCATTAAAAAATGTTTTTAATGAATTCCCGATACAGGTGTCGACTAAATTTCCGAGAAAGTGCCAAAATAAATGTGATGTTTTATAGTCGAAGGTTTAGCAAAGAAGAAGGAATGTTCTTTATTTTAAACAGGAAATAACCTTAAAGCTAATTACGACTTTCAGAGCATAGATACCAAGGCACATTAAACAGGTAGTATCAGTAGAGCAAAAACAACATTTGCGTGTATTTTGTTGTTGCTTCTGGTATCGAAAGTGTCAAAAACTGTTCTGAATTTTTTCTTCTAAATCAAAGCGTGCCATGTGAAATACAAAAAATTATAAAAAATAAAAAATTGAAATTGGAAAAAATAAAAATTGATGCAACTTTCTTTCCTAGTAAATTTGTTTGCTTCTCGAAGCATTGATCCATCCTTTACAAGGGCCAGTAATCAGCGGTTGTGCTGCTGAGTTGGGCGAACGTTCCAAAAGCTGCTATTCAATCGCTTGTTTTGTATGGAAAAAGGTTTCACATGCAAATGGATTTTAACAATTCAGAATTTTTGTGAGAAATTTTCGAGACCAAATAATTTGAAATAAATCAAATCAGCTGCTCTACTGATACTACATGTTCAATGTACCTTG
This sequence comes from Rhagoletis zephyria, assembly GCF_001687245.7. Lineage (NCBI taxonomy): Eukaryota > Metazoa > Arthropoda > Insecta > Diptera > Tephritidae > Rhagoletis > Rhagoletis zephyria. The sequence continues at coordinate 253,459 of NW_016157359.1, read as the reverse complement.
ATAGATACGTAAATTACAACTAGCAGTGTTGCCATACTGTCTGCTTAACATCTACATGTATACTCAACAACTCCCTCCTAAGGATATTTATATACATATTTGCATAAATTGAGTTATACTATTTTTGTAATTCATTGTATGTACTTATAAGTTAATATTTTAAACAAACTACGAACTATATAGACTAATTTTCAGATATCTAAATTGAATAAAATTATGCATATGAATATTTTATGATTATTATTTCAATTTCATAGTTTCGAAAAAGTAACGACTTCAATTGTTCTGATTACCATTTTTGTTAGCTTGTTGAAGAGCAATGTGTTCATTGATTTTCTCTTTAGCTCTTGCAACTGTTTGCCTTGTTTTAGGTCTTTGAATAACATTTGAAATGGAATCGCTTGCATCTTCGTATACATTATCCTCTACTGCGGAGTTATTGATCTTAACCAGCGGCTCATCAACCTTCACGATAGCTGTTGGTCCCGGCGCCCTACTCGTTTCTCCGAAAGGTTCCTCAGAAAATGTTTCAGTATCACTATCGGATTGATAATTTGATCTAAATGTCTCTTAATGCATGTATAATTTCTTGGGCCTAATTTCTTTTTTATTACAGCAGGAAACCACACTGATTTATTTGGATTTTTGTAGTCTCGAACATAAACGTTCTGCCCAACAGAAAAATCCACATTACGTCTGCCTTTAAAATTTTTAATTGCATTTCTTTGCATTGACTCAATGATATCTTTGGTGGTTGGTGGTTTCATTAGACTAAATCGAGATTTTAGTTCGCGATTAAGCAAAAGTTTTGATGGAGATTCATTGGTTGTGCAATGTTTTCAAATTCGATAATCAAAAACGAATCGCTGTAAAATTACATAAAAATTATATACGTCATTTCGTTCTAAAGTTGCTACAAGATATTTTTTTGTTGTTTTCATAAAATTTTCTGCTCGTCCGTTAGTGGACGGCTGACCTAGTGCAGTGAGGCTTAGTTTAATGCCACAGAAGTAAATTGCCTTCCGTTGTCACTCACCAATACATCACACAAACCAAAGCGACTGAAAACTTCTCGTAATTTATTTATCGTGAAAGAAGTTGTTATGACCTTAGATTTGTAAACTTCCGGAAACTTCGAAAAAGAATCAATGACTAAAAATAAGTGATACCCATGAACAGGATCTGCAAAATCCGTGTGAATACGTTTCCATGCTGAATCTGTTGGTGTCCAGGGAATTAAAAAACTTTTCTCACACTGAACCAAAAATTCATCTCTGGATCAAAGAAAAACTTTAGTTACTTTAAGGTAGAAAATTCTTCCGAATGAGTAAAAAATTCTCCCGAATGCGTAATTTTTCTTTGGAATGTGTAAAAACGTACAAGAAAATATGGAACCGTGGATGTAATCTATCATTTTGAAGAAATGTTGGGCATGAAAAGAGGATAAACTCCTCTAGAGCTGATTCGTTCCCATTTTTCTTCATTTTGATAGCTGTTTTTCTTCAATTAAGAGAAGTTTTTTTTTGGGTGCAGGATTAGCCTGGTATTTTAGACATGGTTCGCAACTCTTTATCAACTTTTCGATATCTAGACGTACCATCTAGCCAATGATTTGGTTTTGGCTATACCTAAATGGGATTTATGTAGTTATGTAACACACTTGCTTGTAATTTGCTCGGAGTAACCGTACGGTAACCCCATAAAATGCATCCCGATTCAGCAGTCAGTTCAGATGCTTTCATTTTGAATGCATGAAATTCAGTACCATTTAATTTAAAAACTGTGCCATTCAAAATGGAATCTGAGACCTTCGATAGAATCGCATCACGACGTGTGTACTTTGCTATTGTTGAAAAATCTAACTGAAGGGAATTCACAAAGTCCACATAATTGATGTATGTGCTTTCAAGCTTTGTGTCCGTGTTTTCAATTTGGCCTATACGTGATAAACTATCCGCACTATTTAGAGTACCTTTAATATACGCGATGGTATAATTGAACCCCGATAAAATGAATCACCGATCACCGAAAATAGCGAGCAATGGTCTATGATCAGTTTGAAGTGTAAAATATATACCCAGTAAATACTGTTTTAATTTGATCACGCTGAAAATTATAGCTAATACTTCCTTCTCAATAGTGCTATAATTCATTTCAACATTATTTAATGCTCTACAGCTGTGATTCCCAAAGTGGACCAGGTGACGTGAAAAAATTTGGGGGTCCATGAGTTATAAATGGGGGTCCACGAAAATTTATCTGGATTCGATGTAAAGATCCGAAATGGTTGCTTGATAGCCTCTTTATTTAACTTTAATTTTTTTGAGTGGTGCAAAGTGCTCTTGACGCACTGCTGCACTTACCCTCACTTTGTGTTTTCATACGTGGGAAGCCTTAAAGGCCACCTGCAGACTAAAAATAACCGGATGCTGGTAGGACAATGAGTGGGGCGCGGCGAAAATTGATGGCGGCAGAGATTTAAGTACTTGTGCCTTTTCAATGCTACAGGATAGTACGCCACCATTACCTTTGTTGAAGAGATTCTATAATGTTAGTTCCCTGAGACTGAATGCTGGTTTGATTCCATGGCTGAGACCGGACTCACACATTGTCGAATCTTCACTGATGGCTCCAAAAGAGACTCTGGGTCATGATCTGGAGTCTTTTTCGAGGTTAATGGAGGTAAGCTTCAATTTTCTGTAGGGGAATATGCTTCGGTCTTCCAGGATGAGGTAATTGCAATACTCAAAGCCATGGACTACGTGATGGTACATAGGTGGAGGCGAAGGAGTTTACGTGACTCCTGTGACAACCAAGCTGCACTTAAGGCATTGACCAGCCCTCTATTTAAGTATGTACTTGCAAACTAGTTCGGCAATGCAAGTCTCGACTAAAATATGATGGTAAACATAACTAGGTGGTTTTACTCTGGGTGCCAGGTCACTATGGAGTACCTGATTATGAGACATATGATAATTTGGCCAGAGTTGGCTCAGACCAGGCATTCCTCGGTCTGCAACAAGTTTTAGCACTCCCACCTTCGGCAATCGAAGCCACCATCAGAAACTTGGTGAATACTTCGCTCAGAAATGACTGAGAGGCATCGAGGGTATCAGGTAGGCAAAACTCAGGTTGCCTTCAATCTCACAAGGCTTATCTAATTCTTTGCTCTCACTGAGCAGACGACATTGCAGACAACTTGCTGGACTGCTGACTGGTCTCTTCACGTGGCACAAACACGTGACTGTGTTAGGCGTAAATGACAAGTTCATTTGCCCATCTTGCCTTGAAGAAAATAAGACGGCCGAACACTTTTTTGCTTCTTGCTTGCTTGGTTGTTTGCCATCGATTTTATTAAACTCGTTCTTTTCTCTATTGTGAATCTCTGAATTAAAATTTTGGTGTGTGTTTAGCCGTTTTGATGTTTTAAGTTTTGTGTTTTAAAAATGTGATAAATATTTTTCGCCTCACTTTAAAACTCGGTGCGATAAAAATAAAAATGACGCCATTAAGACAAATAAACTATTTTACATATACTCCTCGTGCAAAGTCATGAGTGAGCAGAACATTTGATGAGTTTATGGTGAAGATAATGTAAATAACGCTAGCACTCGCAGTGCTCTTAAAAAGTATAGCTCTTCCGAGCGAGAGTGTATTTTGATGTATTTACGAACTCTAAACCTACAAGTGTGTAATCACATTATTTTTATAAACAGAACGCAAGAAAATATTTTACTTTTATTTTGGCCACTCTGAGTTTAGTTTTTGAATTCACCCGCGAAGCAAATTTACATTGTTAGATCTAATTTTCACATATAATTTTTTTACGAGCTTTGGGAATATTTAGAAATATATCAGCACAGGGTCCACCGAAACCAGTAAATTTTTGAAAGGGGTCTACGAGAAAAAAAGTTTGGGAACCTCTGCTCTAGAGACATAAGCGATTGGTCTCATTGTTCCGTCTTCATATTTATGAGACAAGACACCAGCGATTGCTGTGTTGCATGCATCGGTGGATAGAACTATTGGTAGTTCCTGATTAAAATGAACTAAAACTTTATCAGAGCAAATCTTTGATTTCATTATTTCAAATGCTTTTTGACATTGAGAATTCCATTTAAATTCAACGTCTTTTTTCAGTAAATTATACAAAGGAGACATTTTCTGAGCGAAATTTGAGATGAACTTTGAATGATAATTTACCATTCCAATGAAAGCTCGAAGTTCTGAAATGTTTTTTGGTTTTGGTGCGTTGAGCACATTCTTGGTGCGGTCTTGGTTCCTAGCTAGACCATATTCTGTGAGTTAAAATCCCAAATAAGAAATGCCATCCTCGCCGGCAATGTGATGTTTTATAGCCGAAGGTTCAGCAAAGAAGAAGGAATGTTCTTTATTTCAAACAGGAAGTAACCTTAATGCTAACTACGAATTTCAGTGCATAGATACGTAAATGACAACTATCAGTGTTGCCATACCGTGCGCTTAACATCTACATGTATACTCAACAATAAATCTTAATGTCTTCTTAAAAAGTTAATTTCAGAATTCCGTACGATTTTAAATATATCGACCCATATACATAACTCGCATAATTTTATAATTTTTTTAAATAGATGTTCACCGGTGATGAGCTGATATTGCCAATGTCGTTGAGTAAAAAAATGCACTGTCTGAGTTTCAATAAGAACAAACAAAAGTTGGAGGATCGAGAAAGAAATTTAGCAGTGGTACAGTGGGCACAATTTATTGAGCATGATCTCAGTAAACCTGTAGTTACTTCGATGGGTAAGTGTCTATATAAGTTACCATCGTATTAAAACTTTGTAAAATTATTTAATTTTGTAGGGGATGGAAGCCATATTGAATGCTGTAATAAAAATAACTTTGAACTGGGTCCACGACATCGTCATCCTTTTTGTGCGCCTCTGATAATAAACAGTGGAGAATCTTTGTACGGCAAAGCCGATTGCTTGAATTATGTGCGGAGCGCTGTAGCTGTCAGTACAAAATGTACATTCGGTGCAATAGAACAAGTAAAGCTCAGTTTAATTTGCATGCATACATACATAGTTGTATATGTATATACATAGATATTAATTAAAATAACTTAACATTGCAGTTAAATCTAGCGACATCCGGTTTAGACCTTTCACAACTTTATGGTTTTACACATGAAGCACAAAAGCAAATGCGTTTATTGCAAAAGGGTCAAATAAAAAGCAGTGCAAATGGTAGCCTATCAGAGATTTACACTGATAAACTGCCTAAGATAAATGACAACGCGATCCACTACTGTGCTTTTGAAAATTATTCCAATCAAACCGGACACTGTTTCATGGCGGGAGATTCCCGCGTTAACAATAATCCGCTTACCATCGTAATTTATACAATGTTTATGAGAAACCATAACCAAGTAGCCAAAAATCTGGCTTCAAGCTATCCACTATGGAACGATGAGGACCTTTTCCAAACTGCAAAAGCAATCAACATACACATCTATAGGAATATTGTATTTGACGAGTGGTTGCCTATTATATTGGGTGAAGATACTGTGGTGAAAATAAAGCAGGGATCCCTTAGTAAGGCCCATGAAGAGGATGACAGAGTTTCAAATGAATTCGCTGTCGCCGCCATACGATTTTATATTTCGATGCTGCCGAATGTCTTAAATAATTCAACTGGAGCTAAGCGCCTGGAATACAATACAACCAACTCTTCATTTGGTCTAACTAGGTAGGCTTTTTTATAATAGATATTATCAAATTTCAGTCTCAATAGAGGTTATTTTTTTACAGAAATATCCTTCCCAGCGAAAATGTAATATCATTGATTGATCAAACATACAAACCTAAATTGGAATATACGTCCAAGAAAATCGATGCATTAATCGAATCCATTTTAAATCAACCTGCTATGAAACTGGATACTATATATGATGACAGTGTAAGTAACGTTAACTGTAAGACACAAAAGAACATAACATTTTCGTCAATACAGCAGACCCTTTTTGTAATTTTTTATATACTTATAAGTTCTAAGTTATTATAAGTTGCTCTAAGATGCACCTGCTTACAAAAACCAAATCCTAAACTATACGAATAGCGCTGTAACCATTTGCTAAATTAATTTGAAAAGTTTTCTACTTCTGTAAAATGTCAGTTTGGTCTAATTCAATTCTCTTGCATAGACTATAAAGAAAGGTACTAATCAAGGCGAATTTATACCAAGTGGTGTTACTAGCGAATTTAGATTTTCGCCGCAGTACTTCTTAATGTCAAAATGATGTGTTTGTTGTAATATGAATTCGCCTTGGTTACAACAAACACATCATTTTGTCATTAAGAAGTACCGCGGCGAAAATCAAAATTCGCCAATAACACCACCTGGTATAAATTCGCCTTGGTACTTATATATAGGTTCGTTACACTCTAAAGGTCTGATTATGCATACTTCGCATAACTTCGCACAACCATTTGTACCAGCGCAATAAAAATGTAATTTAAGAAAATGTGAAGCAAAATCTAAACTCAACAGATCGCTAAGTTTTTAAAAGTTCTGCTAATTTATGGGTAATGGAAACACACACAAAATACATACAAAGTACATACGGAATTACAGTTTGAAATTTATGCGAAGTTATGCGAAGTATGCATGATCAGACCATAAACCAGTGGTCAGCAGGCCATTGCGCACTTAGCGTTCTTTGAGCACATGCGTGTTTCACACGTATACGAAGAGCGCAAGCACACAGTCTCACTTGCCGTCAAGGCGAATTTATACAAGGTAGTGTTACTGGCGAATTTAGATTTTCGCCGCGGTACTGCTGAATGTCAAAATGATGTGTTTGGTGTAATAAGAATTCGCCTTGTTTACAACCCACCACCAAGCCGAATTTGTACAAGGTGGTGTTGACAGACAAAAAAAATAAAATTACAACAACAAATTATACGCGCATTGACAATCAGTACACTGTAAAATTACAACAAACACATCATTTTGACAAAAGGTACAAATTCGCCGTGAAATCAGCGGATCCGAGAATACCACCTTGTATAGATTTGCCTCGAACACCACTTTGTATAAATTCGCCTTGCTTACCGTGGAAAAACAATGCCGGCGAACGGCGAACTCATCACAGCGGAGATCCCGTTGTCAAAATTAGAACACCCGCCGCCATATGAAATTCAACACAGCCAAAGCGAAATGAGAAGTTTGCTCGGCGGCGTTTCGTGGCGATAGATTTATTTCTATCGCTCTGCTGGGCAATGGCGGCAGTACATGCCAAAGGTGACCGTATGTTTCTTTGTTTTCAAAGATTTTGAAGAAAACAACATATAACACGAAATATTTTTATTTGTTGAAAAATACAGTGATCGATTGGTTAAATCTGGCTTAAAATAAAATTATTTATAATAATTCCTCCTTGCCTTATATTTATATTTGTTATCATTTCATCATTTCTAAATATGGTTTCGTTTTCAAAAATATGGTCACCTAAATTATAAGTGCGACGAAATGGTATCAGCTGTTTTCGCAACCGCTCTAATTCTGTTAAAGTATGCGAAATAGCAGGGCGAACGGTGAACGACGGAATCACCCAATTCGGCGAACTTCGCAATTCGCCGGGAATTGTGTTTCAAGCATTAGAGTGGCCACACACGACCAACATGTGCGCGAGCATCCGCGGCTTCCGGTGCATGTTCGTCGCTTGTGGCTCGGTTCACGAGAATTTTCGCATAAAATGAAAAAATTTTGATTTTTAGTGAGCATACTCGTCGTTTGTGGCGTGGTTTGCGAACATTGCATTTGAAACAAAAACAATAACCTCATTTGGTGCTGATGCTTGCAGTGTGCACATCGGCGGATAAATGAAACCAAGCCATGTGCCTTAATTGAATTTTGGGTAAATAACACTAAATCTATTATATATTTGTGAAAGTATGTATGTATGTATGTGCCAGGTTGAAGTCTAAACGGACGGACAGAATCGAACAAAATTTTGACAGAGTATGGCCATGACACCTAGGCCTATAATAGGGTGAAAACAAATTGGGATCCGACAAGGGGCCTTGGCACCTCCCATAGGCGTGGAATTTTTCATCAGCTATAACTTCAGAACCATAAGTCACACGAACTTTAAATTTGGTATGCAGACATATCAATGGTAGGTGCTTATACGAGGGTATATATAAACGAGTTTGTAAAAAGGAGCGGGGCACATCCCATAGGCGTGGAATTTTTTATCAGCTATAACTTCAGAACCATAAGTCTCACGAACTTGAGATTTGGTATGCAGACATATCAATGGTAGGTGATTATAGGAGCGAATGTAAAAACGAGTTTGCAAAAAGGGGCGTAGCACATCCCATAGGAGTGAAATTTTTTATAAGCTATAACCTCGGAACCATAAGTCACACGACCTTGAAATTTGGTATGCAGACATATCAATGGTAGGTGATTATAGGAGCGAATGTAAAAACGAGTTTGCAAAAAGGGGCGTAGCACATCCCATAGGAGTGAAATTTTTTATAAGCTATAACCTCGGAACCATAAGATAAGGGAATTTGTGAAAGAGGGCTTGGCACATCCCATCGGCGCGGAAGTTTTTATCAGCTATAACTTCAGAATCATAAGTCTCACGAACTTGAAATTTGGTATGCAGACATATCAATGGTAGGTGATTATAGGAGCGAATGTAAAAACGAGTTTGCAAAAAGGGGCGTAGCACATCCCATAGGCGTGGAAGTTTTTATCAGCTATAACTTCAGAATCATAAGTCTCACGAACTTGAAATTTGGTATGCAGACATATCAATGGTAGGTGCTTATACGAAGGTATATATAAACGTGTTTGCAAATGTGGGCTTGGCACATCCCATAGGCGCGGAATTGTTTATCAGCTATAACTTCGGAACCATAAGTCTCACGAACTTGAAATTTGGTATGCAGGCATATCAATGGTAGGTGCTTATAGGAGGGAATGTATAAACGAGGTTGTAAAAGGGGGTGCGGAACATCCCATAGGCGTGGTTTTTTTTATCAGCAATAACTTCGGAACCATAAGTCACAGGAATTTTAAATTTGGTATGCAGACATACCAATGGTGGGTGCTTATAGGAGGTTATATGTAAATAAGTTTGTAGCAGGGGGCGTGGCACATCCCATAACCGTGGAATTTTTTATCAGCTATATCTTCGGAACCATAATTCCCACCATAAGTCTCACGAACAAGAAATTTGGTATGCAGACACATCAATGGTAGGTGCTTATACGAGGGTATATATAAATGAGTTTGTAAAAGGGGGCGTGGCTTATAGGAGCGAATGTAAAAACGAGTTTGCAAAAAGGGGTGGGCACATCCCATAGGCGTGGATTTTTTTATCAGTCGGTACCACAAGTCCCATGAACTTGCAATTTGGTATGCAGACATATCAATGGTAGGTGCTTATAGGAGGGAATGTATAAACGAGGTTGTAAAAGGGGGTGCGGAACATCCCATAGGCGTGGTTTTTTTTATCAGCAATAACTTCGGAACCATAAGTCACAGGAATTTTAAATTTGGTATGCAGACATACCAATGGTGGGTGCTTATAGGAGGTTATATGTAAATAAGTTTGTAGCAGGGGGCGTGGCACATCCCATAACCGTGGAATTTTTTATCAGCTATATCTTCGGAACCATAATTCCCACCATAAGTCTCACGAACTAGAAATTTGGTATGCAGACACATCAATGGTAGGTGCTTATACGAGGGTATATATAAATGAGTTTGTAAAAGGGGGCGTGGCTTATAGGAGCGAATGTAAAAACGAGTTTGCAAAAAGGGGTGGGCACATCCCATAGGCGTGGATTTTTTTATCAGTCGGTACCACAAGTCCCATGAACTTGCAATTTGGTATGCAGACATATCAATGGTAGGTGCTTATAGGAGGGAATGTATAAACGAGGTTGTAAAAGGGGGTGAGGAACATCCCATAGGCGTGGTTTTTTTTATCAGCTATAACTTTGGAACCATAAGTCACACGAATTTGACATTTGGTATGCAGACATACCAATGGTAGGTGCTTATAGGAGTTTATATGTAAATATAAATAGTAGGTGCTTATACGAGGGTATATATAAACGAGTTTGTAAAAAGGGGCGGGGCACATCCCATAGGCGCGGAATATTTTATCAGCTATAACTTCGGAACCATAAGTCTCAAGAACTTGAAATTCGGTATGCAGACATATCAATGGTAGGTGCTTATAGGAGCGAATGTAAAAAACGAGTTTGCAAAAAGGAGCGTGGCACATCCCATAGGCGCGGAATTTTTTATCAGCTATATTTTCAGAACCATAAGTCTCACGAACATGAAATTTGGTATGCAGACATATCAATGGTAGGTGCTTATAGGAGCGAATGTAAAAAACGAGTTTGCAAAAAGGAGCGTGGCACATCCCATAGGCGTGGAATTTTTTATCAGCTATAACTTCGGAACCATAAGCCACAAGAACTTGAAATTTGGTATGCAGGCATATCAATGGTAGGTGCTTATACGAGGGTATATATAAACGTGTTTGTAAATGTGGGCGTGGTACATCCCATAGGCGTGGAATATTTTATCAGCTATAACTTCAGAACCATGAGTCTCACGAACTTGAAATTTGGTATGCAGACATATCAATGGTAGGTGTTTATAGGAGCGAATGTAAAAACGGGTTTGCAAAAAGGGGCGTGGCACATCCCATAGGCGTGTTTTTTTTATCAGCTATAACTTCGGAACCATAAGTCACACGAATTTGAAATTTGGTATGCATACATACCAAAGGTAGATGCTTATAACTAGGAGGGAATGTATAAACGAGTTTGTATAAGGGGGCGTGGCACATCCCATAGGCGCATAATTTTTTATCAGCTATAACTTCGGAACCATAAGTCTCACGAACTTGAAATTTGGTATGCAGACACATCAATGGTAGGTGCTTATAGGAGCGAATGTGAAAACGAGTTTGCAAAAAGAGACGTGGCACATCCCATAGGCATGGAATTTTTTATAAGCTATAACCTCGGAACCATAAGTCAAACGAACTTGAAACTTGGTATGCAGACATATCAATGGTAGGTGCTTATAGGAGGTTATATGTAAATAAGTTTGTAGAAGGAGGCGTGGCACATCCCATAACCGTGGAATTTTTTCTGAGCTATATCTTCGGAACCATAATTCCCACGAACTTGAAATTTGGTATGCAGACATATCAATGGTAGGTGCTTATAAGAATGTATGTATAAACGTGTTTGTAAAAGGAGGCGTCGCACATCCCATAGGCCCGGAATTTTTTATCAGCTATAACTTCGGAACCAAAGGTCTCACGAACTTGAAATGTGGTATGCAGACATATCAATTGTAGGTGCTTATACGAATGTATATATAAACGTGTTTTTAAAAGGGGGCGTGGCACATCCCATAGGCGCGGAATTTTTTATC
>NW_016157359.1:227222-240582 GCF_001687245.7 Rhagoletis zephyria | reverse complement strand
AACTTGAAATTTGGTATGCAGACATACCAATGGTAGTTGCTTATAGGAGGGAATGTATAAACGAGTTTGTAAAAGGGGGTGTGGCACATCCCATAGGCGTGAAAATTTGTATCAGCTATAACCTGGAAACCATAAGCCACACGAACTTGAAATTTGGTATGCAGACATATCAACGGTAGGTGCTTATACGAATGTATATAAAAACGTCTTTGTAAAAGTGGGCGTGGCATTTCCTATAGGCGTGGAATTTGGTATGCAGACATATCAACGGTAGGTGCTTATACGAATGTATATAAAAACGTCTTTGTAAAAGTGGGCGTGGCATTTCCTATAGGCGTGGAATTTGGTATGCAGACATATCAACGGTAGGTGCTTATACGAATGTATATAAAAACGTCTTTGTAAAAGTGGGCGTGGCATTTCCTATAGGCGTGGAATTTGGTATGCAGACATATCAACGGTAGGTGCTTATACGAATGTATATAAAAACGTCTTTGTAAAAGTGGGCGTGGCATTTCCTATAGGCGTGGAATTTTTTAACAGCTATAACTTCGGAACCATAAGTCACACGAACTTGAAATTTGGTATGCAGGCATATCAATTGTAGGTGCTTATACGAGGGTATATATAAACGTGTTTGTAAATGTGGGCGTGGCACATCCCATAGGCGCGGAATTTTTTATCAGCTATTACTTCGGAACCATAAGTCTCACGGACTTGAAATTTGGTATGCAGGCATATCAATTGTAGGTGCTTATACGAGGGTATATATAAACGTGTTTGTAAATGTGGGCGGGGCACATCCCATAGGCGTAAAAGTTTGTATCAGCTATAACCTGGAAACCATAAGCCACACGAACTTGAAATTTGGTATACAGACATATCAATGGTAGGTGCTTATACGAGGGTATATATAAACGAGTTTGTAAAAGGGGGTGTGGCACATCCCATAGGCGTAAAAGTTTGTATCAGCTATAACCTGGAAACCATAAGCCACACGAACTTGAAATTTGGTATACAGACATATCAATGGTAGGTGCTTATACGAGGGTATATATAAACGAGTTTGTAAAAGGGGGTGTGGCACATCCCATAGGCGTAAAAGTTTGTATCAGCTATAACCTGGAAACCATAAGCCACACGAACTTGAAATTTGGTATGCAGACATATCAACAGTAGGTGCTTATACGAACGTATATATAAACGTGTTTTTAAAAGGGCGCTTGGCACATCCCATAGGCGCGGAATTTTTTAACAGCTATAACTTCGAAACCATAAGTCTCACGAACTTGAAATTTGGTCTGCAGACACATCAATGGTAGGTGCTTATAGGAGCGAATGTAAAAACGAGTTTGCAAAAAGGGGCGTGGCACATCCCATAGGCGTGGAATTTTTTGTAAGCTATAATTTCGGAACCATAAGTCACACGAACTTGAAATTTGGTATGCAGACATACCAATGGTAGGTGCTTATACGAATGTATATAAAAACGTGTTTGTAAAGGTGGGCGTGGCGTTTGCTATAGGCGTGGAATTTTTTAACAGCTATAACTTCGGAACCATAAGTCACACGAATTTGAAATTTGGTATGCAGACATACCAATGGTAGGTGCTTATACGAATGTATATAAAAACGTGTTTGTAAAGGTGGGCGTGGCGTTTGCTATAGGCGTGGAATTTTTTAACAGCTATAACTTCGGAACCATAAGTCACACGAATTTGAAATTTGGTATGCAGACATACCAATGGTAGGTGCTTATACGAATGTATATAAAAACGTGTTTGTAAAGGTGGGCGTGGCGTTTGCTATAGGCGTGGAATTTTTTAACAGCTATAACTTCGGAACCATAAGTCACACGAATTTGAAATTTGGTATGCAGACATACCAATGATAGGTGCTTATAGGAGGGTATATGCAAATAAGTTTGTAAAGGGGGCGTGGCACATCCCATAACCGTGGAATTTTTTATCAGCTATATCTTTGGAACCATAATTCCCACGAACTTGAAATTTGGTATGCAGACATACCAATGGTAGGTGCTTATACGAATGTATATATAAACGTGTTTTTAAAAGGGGGCGTGGCACATCCCATAGGAGCGGAATTTTTTATCAGCTATTACTTCGGAACCATAAGTCTCACGAACTTGAAATTTGGTATACAGACATATCAATGGTAGATGCTTATAGGAGGGTATAAATGAACGTGTTTGTTAAAGGGGGGAATTTTTTATCAGCTATAACTTCGGAACCATAAGTCACACTAACTTGAAATTTGGTATGCAGACATACCAATGGTAGTTGCTTATAGGAGGGAATGTATAAACGAGTTTGTAAAAGGGGGTGTGGCACATCCCATAGGCGTAAAAGTTTGTATCAGCTATAACCTGGAAACCATAAGCCACACGAACTTGAAATTTGGTATGCAGACATATCAACAGTAGGTGCTTATACGAACGTATATATAAACGTGTTTTTAAAAGGGCGCTTGGCACATCCCATAGGCGCGGAATTTTTTAACAGCTATAACTTCGAAACCATAAGTCTCACGAACTTGAAATTTGGTCTGCAGACACATCAATGGTAGGTGCTTATAGGAGCGAATGTAAAAACGAGTTTGCAAAAAGGGGCGTGGCACATCCCATAGGCGTGGAATTTTTTGTAAGCTATAATTTCGGAACCATAAGTCACACGAACTTGAAATTTGGTATGCAGACATATCAACGGTAGGTGCTTATACGAACGTATATATAAACGTGTTTTTAAAAGGGGGTTTGGCACATCCCATAGGCGTGGAATTTTTCATCAGCTATATCTTCGGAACCATAATTCCCACGAACTTGAAATTTGTTATGCAGACATATCAATGGTAGGTGCTTATAGGAGCGAATGTAAAAACGAGTTTGCAAAAAGGGGCGCGGAACATCCCATAGGCGTGGTTTTTTTTAACAGCTATAACTTCGGAACCATAAGTCCCACGAACTTGAAATTTGGTATGCAGACATATCAATGGTAGGTGCTTATAGGAGCGAATGTAAAAACGAGTTTGCAAAAAGGGGCGCGGAACATCCCATAGGCGTGGTTTTTTTTAACAGCTATAACTTCGGAACCATAAGTCCCACGAACTTGAAATTTGGTATGCAGACATGTCAATGGTAGTTGCTTATAGGAGCGAATGTAAAAACGAGTTTGCAAAAAGGGGCGTGGCACGTCCCATAGGCGTGGTTTTTTTTTATCAGCTAAAACTTCGGAACCATAAGTCACACGAATTTGAAATTTGGTATGCAGACATACCAATGGTAGGTGCTTATAGGAGGGAATGTATAAACGAGGTTGTAAAAGGGGACGTGGCACATCCCATAGGCGCATAATTTTTTATCAGTTATAACTTCGGAACCATAAGTCTCACGAACTGGAAATTTGGTATGCAGACATATCAATGGTAGGTGCTTATAGGAGCGAATGTAAAAACGAGTTTGCAAAAAGGGGCATATCCTATAGGTGTGGAATTTTTTATAAGCTATAACCTCGGAACCATAAGTCACACGAACTTGAAATTTGGTATGCAGACATATCAATGGTAGGTGCTTATAGGAGCGAATGTAAAAACGAGTTTGCAAAAAGGGGCATATCCTATAGGTGTGGAATTTTTTATAAGCTATAACCTCGGAACCATAAGTCACACGAACTTGAAATTTGGTATGCAGACATATCAATGGTAGGTGCTTATAGGAGGTTATATGTAGATAAGTTAGTAGAGCTAGCTAGTTAGCTATATCCTCTGAACCATAAGTCTCACGAACTTGAAATTTGGTATGCAGACATATCAATAGTAGGTGCTTATAGGAGGGAATGTATAAACGACTTTGTAAAAGGGGTGTGGCACATCCCATAGGCGTGGAATTTTGTATCAGCTATAACTTCGGAACCATAAGTCACACGAACTTGAAATTTGGTATGCGGACATATCAATGGTAGGTGCTTATACGAGGGTATATATGTAAAAACGAGTTTGTAAAAGGGGGCGTGGTAGATCCCATAGGCGTGGAATTTTTCATCAGCTACAACTTCGGAACCATAAGTCACACGAACTTGAAATTTGGTATGCAGACATATCAATGGTAGGTGCTTATAGGAGGGTATATATAAACGAGTTTGTAAAAGGGGGCGTGGCACATCCCATAGGCGTGGAATTTTTTATCAGCTATAACTTCGGAACCATAAGTCACACGAACTTGAAATTTGGTATGCGGACATATCAATGGTAGGTGCTTATAGGAGGGTATATATAAACGAGTTTGTAAAAGGGGGCGTGGCACATCCCATAGGCGTGGAATTTTTTATAAGCTATAACTTCGGAACCATAAGTCACACGAACTTGAAATTTGGTATGCAGACATATCAATGGTAGGTGCTTATACGAGGGTATATATAAACGAGTTTGTAAAAAGGGGCGTGGCACATCCCATAGGCGTGGAATTTTTTATCAGCTATAACTTCGGAACCATAAGTCACACGAACTTGAAATTTGGTATGCAGACATATCAATGGTAGGTGCTTATACGAGGGTATATATAAACGTGTTTGTAAAAGGGGGCGTGGCACATCCCATAGGCGTGGAATATTTTATCAGCTATAACTTCGGAACCATAAGTCACACGAATTTGAAATTTGGTATGCAGACATACCAATGGTCGGTGATTATACCAGGGTATATATATATACGAGTTTGTTAAATGGGGCTGGGTACAACCCATAGGCGTGGAATTTTTATCAGCTATAACCTCGGAAACATAAGTCACACGAGCTTGAAATTTTGGTATGCGGACATATCAATGGTAGGTGCTTATATGAGAGTATATATAAAGGAGTTTACAAAAGGGGGCGTGGCATATCCCATAAGCGCGGAATTTTTTATCAGCTATAACTTCTGAACCATTAACCTCACGAACTTGAAATTTGGTATGCAGACATATCANATGTATAAACGAGTTTGTAAAAGGGGGTGTGGCACATCCCATAGGCGTGGAATTTTTTATCAGCCATAACTTCGGAACCATAAGTCTCATGAACTTGAGATTTGGTATTGTAACATGCATTTGAAATCCGTTTCACTTTCACCATATCCAATTGTCCAATATATACATATATACACATATGCAAAACACACACGCAGCAAATTATTAATAACCCATATATTCATTTGAACTCAGCTTGAGTTCATGCATTGCTGCACTCATGTTACATATTGGTTTATATTAGTCAATCAGTCATATGTAGGTCACTGAAATATGCTGACTTGCATATATTAAATTATGTACATTTACTTTGTAAGTATTAGTGTAATTAGGTATCAATAACATTTGTATAAAAGAAAATACTTTTCAAATAAAGAACTCAATTCNCCAAGTAGCAGAAATCCTTTGGTTTCTGCTTAGGAATTTTTTTCCCGTAAATTAAGAACATTTNCTTATCCTTTGGTTTCTGCTTAGGAATTTTTTTCCCGTAAATTAAGAACATTTGAAAAAAATATATATAAGTTTCAGCTATTTTTCAGTTATGTCAGACAGAACTGAAAAACAATTTCATGAAATCCTCGAAAAGTATGAAGAAAAATTGAAAGCTTTAATAAAAGACACTGAAGAGGTCCTCAGCACCTCCACAGTGGTGAAACAAGGCCCGACACCGATAACCATAGAAGAATATCGGCGTAGGAATAAGCTTAACAAAAAAGAAATATTAAAAATACCTACCCCGGTAAAAAGACAGAAACAAAAGCGGGGAGGCAAACAGTTCAAAAAAAAAGAAACAAATAGCCGAAACTTATAGATTGTTAAATCTTTCAACGGATACCGAAGAAAGACTTAATCTAATAAAATTAGTTAGAAATTTAAGAGAAGAGAAATAAAAATTAAGGGCAAATTGGAATGCCAAAAGATTTTACAAAAAATCCCATCAAGTGGGATGAAAATGCAACATTAGAACTAGAAACTAGAGATTACGAAAGGGAATTAATTTGGTTAAGGGAATTTTGGAATTCCATTGGTATGGACAGAGAACCTACCATGGAAGACGTAAAAAATTCATCAACCCAAGAAAAAGAAATAATGTTAATGTTAGAAAAATATTTTCCAAATAGGCATTAATTGAGCAATAAATAAATAAATAAAATTTAAAAATTTAAAATTTTAATTTCCGAAAACTTTTCTTATTCTATGCAAAATGTCGTGGTGGAAAAAGATAGCAAATAGCATTCTGATAGCCATTGCGGGATATGAAATAGGAAAGGAAACATCAGAAAACACAGACAATAGGATAGTTAGATACGAACCACCGGCGGAGGTAGAAACAAACAAAGTTTCAAATAATCCAGATATTTGGTTAAGTGGTTTCGCTTGCATACTCATGCTATTGATCATCGCAGTAGCCCTAAAATTGAAGAGTTATATTAAAAACAAATTAAGAAGACTAAATAACGTCCAAGAGCGTATCTAAAACTTCAATTTTACGCTCGCTTCCCTGTCAGCATTGCAATAAATGGGCAAATGGGAAGAACTTTATCAGACACTTATAGAAGAAAAAGCTTCCGCAGAAAAATCCTACAAGTGTATAAATAAAAACATAAAAATAAAAAATGAAACTGTGTTGAAGCACCTCACGACAATATTAGATTCACTGAATAAATTAGGAAAGGCCATACGTAATAACCAATTAACTAGCAGTCACCAAATAGAAGCAAACCAAATATTTTCAACTGTTAGAGACAAATTAGTATCCTCACTAGCAAGATATAATATTGAGGTAACCATCCCAACCTCATTCGAACAAGAAATACAAATAGACTTCAATATCTTCCTATTGGAGAATTCATCCGATTTAGAAGAAGACAAGAAAATTGAAAATCAAACAAAAACTTTGCAAATAGGAAACGTCAAAATGGCACAATCAACAGTAGAATTCATTAAGACAGCCTCATCAGTGCTACCAGAGTTTGATGGTAAGCCAGAAAATCTGCACAGCTTTCTAGACGCTCTTGATATCTTGGAACAAATCAAAGATAATCATGAAGCCCTGGCGATAACTATGATAAAAACCAAGCTAAAAGGTACAGCAAGAAATTACATAAGTAATGAAAATTCAATTCAAGAAATTAAGTCAAAATTGAAATCTACTATTAAAGGCGAATCAGTAGAAGTTTTGACAGCAAAACTCCTGAACGTACAACAACGTAGTAAAACCGCAAATCAGTATACTACAGAAATAGAAAAAATTACCAGGTCACTAGAAGGAGCATATATCTCGGATGGACTAAACCCAGACTTAGCCACCAGATATTCAACACAGGCGGCGGTCAAAGCTATGTGCAAGAATTGCTCCAACGAAAAAGTAAAAATGATAATGCAAGCTGGCACATTTACATCAATGAATGATGCCATCTCTAAATTCACCAATAGCTGCACAGAGATAACGGGTAGTTCAAATACAATCCTGAGCATACGACAACAAAATCAATACCGTGGTAATTTTCGTGGTGGTTACCGAAATAACAGCTACGGAAGTTATCAAGGTAGAAGATTTAGACCACAGCCCCGATACAACAACAATTTTAGACAAAATAACAACTCGCAAAGAGGATCATCAACTCAAAACAGAAACAGAAATTTTATACAGACTCGCAATGTACGTAATTGCACCCAGCAGGAAAACCAGCAAACTCCACTTCAACAGTAAATAACAAAAGAGTACGTGTACTTAATTTACACCTAAACAGCTACATATCTTCCAAAACTTCTCTAAATAACACTATTTCAACTCTCTTGATAGACACAGGAG
Source organism: Rhagoletis zephyria (assembly GCF_001687245.7). Classification (NCBI taxonomy): domain Eukaryota; kingdom Metazoa; phylum Arthropoda; class Insecta; order Diptera; family Tephritidae; genus Rhagoletis; species Rhagoletis zephyria. Next base: position 232,750 of record NW_016157359.1, on the reverse strand, counting down.
CAGATATATCTATTATAAAAAAGGGACAAATTGATAGCAATATCACCATTAATACTTCACAGATTACTGATTTGAAAGGCATTGGTCAAGGAATAACAAGCACACTAGGTACGGTCACAACAGACTTGAAAGGAGACGATCTATTAATTAAACACAAATTTCACATAGTAGAAGACAATTTCCCAATCCCGTGTGATGGAATTATAGGTTTAGATTTTATAAAGAAATATAATTGCATTCTAGATTATGGCAAAAATGAAGACAGATTAATTTTGAGACCTTATGATTTTCCAGAAAATATAATAATCCATATGACAAATAGACCAGCTATTAATACAATTACAATCCCCGCTAGGTCTGAAGTAATTCGGCAAATCAACGTAAAAACTAATAATTCGGCACTTTTTATTCCCCATCAAAAATTGGCTGAAGGTATTTTCATAGCAAATACAATTACAAATAAAGACCAAACTTTTGTTAGAATCATTAATACCACAGATAAAAACGCAAGTATTCAGAATTACAATATCAAAACAGAAAATTTAAATAATTACATGTTAATCCAAGAAACAACAGAAAATAAAAATAATAACAAAGAAAAATTAAAAAGATTAGTTAAGAATTTCCCACAATTTGCTAGCCAACAATTAACGACATTATGTTCAGAATACATAGACATATTTGCATCAGAAGCAGAACCCATATCTTCTAATAATTTTTATAAACAAAAATTACGTATGAAAGATGACAACCCAGTCTATATAAAAAATTACAGATTACCACAAGCACACAAAGGTGAAATAAGTAAACAAATCAACAAATTAATCAAAGATGATATAATAGAACCATCTATGTCAGAATACAACAGCCCAATTTTATTAGTACCCAAAAAGTCATTACCAGGAAATACAGAAAAAAGATGGAGATTAGTCATTGATTATAGACAGGTAAATAAAAAATTAGCAGCAGATAAATTTCCACTTCCAAGAATCGACGACATTCTAGATCAATTAGGAAGAGCAAAATATTTTTCATGCCTGGACCTAATGTCAGGTTTTCACCAAATAGAATTAGACTCAGACTCCAGAGATATAACATCGTTTACAGCAGACGATGGTACATACCGATTTAAAAGATTACCATATGGCCTAAAAGTAGCCCCCAATTCGTTTCAAAGAATGATGACTTTAGCATTCGCAGGTCTTAAACCTTCACAAGCATTTTTATACATGGATGATTTAGTAGTATTAGGTTGTTCCGAAAATCACATGATGAAAAATTTACAAGATGTATTCTCAACTTGCAGAAAATATAATTTAAAGCTGCATCCCGATAAATGTTTATTTTTTAGTCAAGAAGTTACCTATCTGGGACACCAGTGCACAAGTAAAGGAATCCTACCAGATCCAAATAAATTCGAAATTGTTCAAAATTACCCAACACCCCAAAATGCGGAAGAAGTCAAACGATTCGTTGCATTCTGTAATTATTACCGAAGATTCGTACCAAATTTCGCAGAACATTCAAGAATTTTAACTAGACTTTGCAAGAAGAATGTTCCCTACGATTGGACAGAAGAATGCCAACATGCTTTTGAATATTTGAAGAAGGCATTAATTAGTCCAAATATTTTACAATATCCAGATTTCAGTATAGAATTTTGTATAACAACAGATGATAGTGGTTATGCTTGTGGTGCAGTTCTTAGTCAGGAACATGAAGGAAAACATTTACCAATTGCCTATGTCTCCAGATCATTCACAAAAGGTGAATATAATAAAGCAACAATAGAAAAAGAATTAGCCGCAATTCATTGGGCCATAACTTATTTCAGACCATACGTTTATGGCGGAAAATTTTTAATTAAAACGGACCATCGACCTTTAACATACCTTTTCTCGATGAAGAGCCCCTCATCAAAATTAACAAGAGTTAGATTAGATTTGGAAGAATATGACTTTGAAGTGGAGTACATAGCAGGAAAAGAAAATTATGTAGCAGACGCACTATCCCGAATCAATATTACAAACCTTAAAGAAATGTCAGTGGAAGCAAGCAAAATACTAAAAGTTACCACAAGATCAGAAATTAGAAAACCAGCCAGTAATAATAATAGCAAAAAGGAAATTAAAAGTCACAAAGAGAACCCTATAATATATGAAGCGCTAAATAAATTTGAAGTAAAAAGACATGTCGAGCTCGTTTTCGATCCTCCGAAATTATATTTCAAAAAAGGAAAGAAAATTTGTAGCACTATAGATACAAGCAACCTAATTGTTGAGGATAAGATTGACTTAGGACAATTCTTTACCAGGCTTGCAAAACAAGCCGGCAATCTAGGACTTGTAAAGNATAAAGATACAGTTGTACTTAGGGGACAAATTGTTTAAATATAATTATACTCGAGTAGGCAAATTAATGAAGTAGGTACCAAGGTTCTTAAAAATTTAACAATTGCATTAACCCCAGAAGTTATGCATGTGACAAATGTCGACAAAATTAAAGAAATTATGCATAAATATCATGACGGTCCTGTTTTTGGTGGCCACCCAGGAATAAATCGCATGACAAACAAGATCAAACAGAAGTTCAGCTGGAAAAACATGAAAAATGACATAAGAAAATACGTAAAAAATTGCATCCATTGTAAAACAAATAAAATTAATAGACATATCAAGGAACCAATGACAATAACGGAGACATCTCCGAAGGCCTTTGATATTGTACAAATCGATACAATCGGACCATTACCGAAATCGATACACGGAAATGAATACGCTGTTACTATTATATGTGACTTAACTAAATACCTAGTTACAGTGCCAGTTCAGAGCAAACATGCTGTAGCAGTTGCTGAAGCTGTATTCGAGCATTTCATTCTGATTTATGGTTGTATGAAAACAATCATAACGGATATGGGAACCGAATATAAAAACAGTTTATTTGAGGAACTGTGCAAACTTCTCAAAACTGAGCATAAAACCTCAACACCTTACCACCATCAAACGCTGGGCACTGTCGAACGCAGTCATAGAACATTTAATGAATACATGCGTACTTACATATCCATTGACAAAACTGATTGGGATGAGTATCTCAGATATTTTTCGTATTGCTACAATACGACACCATCCACAGTTCACGGCTATTGCCCCTTTGAATTAGTTTTTGGAAAAACACCCCTGACTTACGAATTTTTACAAGAAAGTGTCATTAGCCCAGTATATAACCATGAGGCGTATGACAAAGAAATTAAATATAGGCTACAAATAGCACAACAAAGAGCTAAGAAGTTAGTACAAGAAACCAAGGAAAAACAAAAAATGAATTATGATTATGCCGTAGATTATAAGTTTATTTAGTTAAAGATGAAGCAGGTCATAAGTTAGATAGTAGTATAAAGGACCCTATAGAGTAACAGAACATTGGATAAAAATAACAATTTTACTGTAGTTCATCATAGAATAGAAAGTAGCGATAGAAAAAATAAAGATAAGGAAATAATAGTTCACAAGAATAGGCTTAAAATACTATGACTTTAAATCAATAATATCAAACACTTAAATAAACAAAAACATTCCAATTTACTTATAATTCTTACTAAGTACTCACAACAAAAAAAATTAATGTAATTTTTAAAAAATGTAAAGAATGAAAAAACAAAGTCAGCATAATAGGTACATATGTACGTAAACAAACAAAAATAAAAACAAAACTACATAAACCAACAACATTTTTTTTGCGACATCAAGTTACCATTATGTCATAACTTAGAAAGACAATTGAAATTCAGTAAAGAATAGCCATGGATCATTGGTGCACAAATTATCCATGGGCATTCTCAAAAAAAATGGGAGGTGTAACATGCATTTGAAATCCGTTTCACTTTCACTATATCCAATTGTCCAATATATACGCAGAACACACACGCAGCAAATTATTAATAACCCATATATTCATTTGAACTCAGCTTGAGTTCATGCATTGCTGCATCATGTTACATATTGGTTTATATTAGCCAACAGTCATATGTAGGTCACTGAAATATGCTGACTTGCATATATGAAATTATGTACATTTAGTTTGTAGGTATTAGTGTAATTAGGTATCAATAACATTTGTATAAAAGAAAATACTTTTCAAATAAAGAACTCAATTCTGTCTGACCTCGCAAACGAATTATTAATTACACTGGTCTACAAGGGTTTTGCGAATAAGACGGGACCTGGTGTTTCCGAACGGATTTTTCGTGCTGAACACGAATCTGGGGTCCAAAACTTCCCATCACGTCACGTTTTCGAGAAAAAAGGGGTTGAAACCCCTAAAAACAGCGTTTTTGGACATTTTCGAAAAATTGTAGAGCTGAACCCTGACGTTGCTACAAACTTTGTATATGTCAGAAATTAAAGGCTAAATCGTGCCCTTTCGAATGAGCCCTATGCCGAATTAATCGCATGCACCCTTAGATCAGGGGGTGTATTTGTGTCTAGGAGTCCAGGGAAAATTGATCGCAGAAAGAATTTCATCTTAAACGACCATATAAATTTCTTAAATTTTTAAAATCTAACTGCAGATTCGTAATCAGCGACTTTTAATATAGTTAAAACCTTGGCATTATTAATTTTCTATGATCGTTTAAGATTAAATTCTTTCTGTGATCAATTTTTCCTGCACCCCTAAACACAAATACACCCCCTGCTTTAAGGGTGCACGCGATCAATTCGGCATAGGGCTCATTCGAAAGGGCACGGTTTAGCCTTTAATTTCTGATATATGCAAAATGTGTACCACGTCAGGGTTCAGCTCTATAATTTTTCGAAAATGGCCAAAAACGCTGTTTTTAGGGGTTTCAACCCCTTTTTTCTCGAAAACGTGACGTGATGGGACATTTTTGACCCCGAATTCGTGTTCAGCACGAAAAATCCGTTCAGAAACACCAGGTCCCGTCTTATTCGCAGAAAAAAAGTTGAAATTTGTAGACCAGTGTTATTAATCGTTTACAGTATGCAAGTATAGCCATGGTAGGTGCTTATAAAAAGATAAATATAAATGAGTTTGTGAAAGATGGCGTGGCAAATCCCATAGGCGTGGAATTTTTTATCAGCTATAACTTCGGAACCACAAGCCACACGAGCTTGAAATTTAGTATGCAAACATATCAATGGGAGGTGATTATATGAGGGTATATATGAACGTGTTTGTTAAAGGGGCGCCGTAGCACATCCCATAGGCGTGGAATTTTTTATCAGCTTTAACTTCGGAACCATAAGTCACACGAACTTGAAATTTAGTATGCAGACATATCAATGGTAGGTGCGTATATGAGGGCATATATAAATGAGGTTGAGAAAGGGGGTGTGGCACATCCCATAGGCGTGGAATTTTTTATCAGCCATGACTTCGGAACCATAAGTCGCACGAACTTTAAATTTGGTATGCAGACATATCAATGGTAGGTGCTTATACTAGGGTATATATAAACGAGGTTGCAAAAAGGGGCGTGGCACATTCCATAGACGTGGAATTTT
>NW_016157359.1:222854-227197 GCF_001687245.7 Rhagoletis zephyria | reverse complement strand
AAACACTTAAATAAACAAAAACATTCCAATTTACTTATAATTCTTACTAAGTACTCACAACAAAAAAAATTAATGTAATTTTTAAAAAATGTAAAGAATGAAAAAACAAAGTCAGCATAATAGGTACATATGTACGTAAACAAACAAAAATAAAAACAAAACTACATAAACCAACAACATTTTTTTTGCGACATCAAGTTACCATTATGTCATAACTTAGAAAGACAATTGAAATTCAGTAAAGAATAGCCATGGATCATTGGTGCACAAATTATCCATGGGCATTCTCAAAAAAAATGGGAGGTGTAACATGCATTTGAAATCCGTTTCACTTTCACATATCCAATTGTCCAATATATACGCAGAACACACACGCAGCAAATTATTAATAACCCATATATTCATTTGAACTCAGCTTGAGTTCATGCATTGCTGCATCATGTTACATATTGGTTTATATTAGCCAACAGTCATATGTAGGTCACTGAAATATGCTGACTTGCATATATGAAATTATGTACATTTAGTTTGTAGGTATTAGTGTAATTAGGTATCAATAACATTTGTATAAAAGAAAATACTTTTCAAATAAAGAACTCAATTCTGTCTGACCTCGCAAACGAATTATTAATTACACTGGTCTACAAGGGTTTTGCGAATAAGACGGGACCTGGTGTTTCCGAACGGATTTTTCGTGCTGAACACGAATCTGGGGTCCAAAACTTCCCATCACGTCACGTTTTCGAGAAAAAAGGGGTTGAAACCCCTAAAAACAGCGTTTTTGGACATTTTCGAAAAATTGTAGAGCTGAACCCTGACGTTGCTACAAACTTTGTATATGTCAGAAATTAAAGGCTAAATCGTGCCCTTTCGAATGAGCCCTATGCCGAATTAATCGCATGCACCCTTAGATCAGGGGGTGTATTTGTGTCTAGGAGTCCAGGGAAAATTGATCGCAGAAAGAATTTCATCTTAAACGACCATATAAATTTCTTAAATTTTTAAAATCTAACTGCAGATTCGTAATCAGCGACTTTTAATATAGTTAAAACCTTGGCATTATTAATTTTCTATGATCGTTTAAGATTAAATTCTTTCTGTGATCAATTTTTCCTGCACCCCTAAACACAAATACACCCCCTGCTTTAAGGGTGCACGCGATCAATTCGGCATAGGGCTCATTCGAAAGGGCACGGTTTAGCCTTTAATTTCTGATATATGCAAAATTTGTACCACGTCAGGGTTCAGCTCTATAATTTTTCGAAAATGGCCAAAAACGCTGTTTTTAGGGGTTTCAACCCCTTTTTTCTCGAAAACGTGACGTGATGGGACATTTTTGACCCCGAATTCGTGTTCAGCACGAAAAATCCGTTCAGAAACACCAGGTCCCGTCTTATTCGCAGAAAAAAAGTTGAAATTTGTAGACCAGTGTTATTAATCGTTTACAGTATGCAAGTATAGCCATGGTAGGTGCTTATAAAAAGATAAATATAAATGAGTTTGTGAAAGATGGCGTGGCAAATCCCATAGGCGTGGAATTTTTTATCAGCTATAACTTCGGAACCACAAGCCACACGAGCTTGAAATTTAGTATGCAAACATATCAATGGTAGGTGATTATATGAGGGTATATATGAACGTGTTTGTTAAAGGGGCGCCGTAGCACATCCCATAGGCGTGGAATTTTTTATCAGCTATAACTTCGGAACCACAAGCCACACGAGCTTGAAATTTAGTATGCAAACATATCAATGGGAGGTGATTATATGAGGGTATATATGAACGTGTTTGTTAAAGGGGCGCCGTAGCACATCCCATAGGCGTGGAATTTTTTATCAGCTTTAACTTCGGAACCATAAGTCACACGAACTTGAAATTTAGTATGCAGACATATCAATGGTAGGTGCGTATATGAGGGCATATATAAATGAGGTTGAGAAAGGGGGTGTGGCACATCCCATAGGCGTGGAATTTTTTATCAGCCATAACTTCGGAACCATAAGTCGCACGAACTTTAAATTTGGTATGCAGACATATCAATGGTAGGTGCTTATACTAGGGTATATATAAACGAGGTTGCAAAAAGGGGCGTGGCACATTCCATAGACGTGGAATTTTTTATCAGCCATAACTTCGGTACCATAAGTCCCACGAACTTGAAATTTGGTATGCAGACATATCAATGGGAGATGCTTATACGAGGGTATATAAAAATGAGTTTCTAAAGGGGACGTGGCACATCCAATAGGCGTGGAATATTTTATCAGCTATAACTTCGGAACCATAAGTCCCATAAACTTGAGATTTGGTATACAGACATAGGTATCTATGGGAGGTGTTCAGAGTAAAGTGTATGTATATAAATGAGTTTGTAAAAGGGGGATATACATATATGTTTTCATTTATTAGATAACTTTGATATTTAAAGCTGTGCGTGTGTTTTTTTTTTTTTAAACCTTACCGTCTTAAGACTGTTTTTTAGTCCCGCGACGCTGCTAAACGAAAAAGGTTCATTCTTAATGAATAAAACTCTTTCCGAATTAAGCATTCTACCAGAAAAGTGCAGCTATACATAAAACAGCTAATCGAATAGGCAGCTAAACGGAATGTACCGTACTAGAATAATTTTAATTTAAAAATGTTAATCTTACCTTAATCCACCTAATATTAATAATGGAACAAGGTTTATAGTACAAGTGATGATCGATATATATTAGTTAAAGCACGATAAAGCTAAAAGTATAGCTCATAAGTATGCCTTAATGTAAACAAAGAAAATAGTCACTCTCCTTTAATTTATGCTGAACTGAATATTTGTATTACTGTTTTATATTTTGATTTGTTTACCCCGAACGACGTCGGGTGCTCAGTTAGTTACTCTAAATATACGTTTGTACATACTAGGGATGTTTCGAATGTCATATTTTTCACATTTGCGAATGCGAATGGGAATGCGAATTTTCGGAATGCGAATGCGAATGTTAGGAATAACATTAAAAAAGCTATAATCAACTTAAATTGTCGTTTTTATTACTTCAAAATTTTGTAAATTATCAGAACATTGACGAGTGCTTAACCTATAAAATGTTTTAATCTAGTAGTCAAAGTTCAAAAGGGGTATATTATATTTCAAAAAAGCAGGGACCGTAACGGTTATAACTTTTATTATAAAAATCAATTTTTAATCGTTATTTACTGAGTTTTATTTTTTGCTCAAAACAACGATTATTTTTTGAGTTTTATTTTTTGCCCGGAAAATAATCGTTACGTTTTAAGTTTTATTTTTGTCTAGTAAAATAATCAATGCGTTTTAAGTTTTATTTTTTGCTCGTAAAATAATGGTTACGTTTTATGTTTTATTTTTGGTCGGAAAATAATCGTTACGTTTTAAATTTTNTGTCGTTTTTATTACTTCAAAATTTTGTAAATTATCAGAACATTGACGAGTGCTTAACCTATAAAATGTTTTAATCTAGTAGTCAAAGTTCAAAAGGGGTATATTATATTTCAAAAAAGCAGGGACCGTAACGGTTATAACTTTTATTATAAAAATCAATTTTTAATCGTTATTTACTGAGTTTTATTTTTTGCTCAAAACAACGATTATTTTTTGAGTTTTATTTTTTGCCCGGAAAATAATCGTTACGTTTTAAGTTTTATTTTTGTCTAGTAAAATAATCAATGCGTTTTAAGTTTTATTTTTTGCTCGTAAAATAATGGTTACGTTTTATGTTTTATTTTTGGTCGGAAAATAATCGTTACGTTTTAAATTTTATTTTTTGCTCGGAAAATAATGGTTACGTTTTAAGTTTTATTTTTCCTCGGAAAATAATCGATCTTTCTTAAGATTTATTTTTTGCTCAGAAAATAAAACTTAATTTTTGCGTATGCGTGAATAGATAGGGGCGCCTGCATTGAACTTTTAACGCCACTGTGGAGTGGGTAATGAAAATACAGAGAGCAAGATACAAGGGCAGAAACAGAAATAAGGGCAACGACAAAACCACAGACACTCACAACCTATACTGAAGGATCAANCTCGGAAAATAATCGATCTTTCTTAAGATTTATTTTTTGCTCAGAAAATAAAACTTAATTTTTGCGTATGCGTGAATAGATAGGGGCGCCTGCATTGAACTTTTAACGCCACTGTGGAGTGGGTAATGAAAATACAGAGAGCAAGATACAAGGGCAGAAACAGAAATAAGGGCAACGACAAAACCACAGACACTCACAACCTATACTGAAGGATCAAGCCAATGATAAAGATGAAGAACAGGACAAAGTAAAGATAAATAAAAAGACAAGGATAAAGATAATGATGAAGATGAAGATGGGGATGA
>NW_016157359.1:219518-222813 GCF_001687245.7 Rhagoletis zephyria | reverse complement strand
ATGAAGATGAAGATGAAGATGAAGATGAAGATGAAGATGAAGATGAAGATGAAGATGAACATCTTCACCTTTTTCTTCATCTTCATCATTATCTTCATCCTTGTCTTTTTATTTATCATTGACTTTGTCCTGTTCTTCACCTTTATCATTGGCTTGATCCTTCAATATAGGTTGTGAGTGTCTGTGGTTTGGTCGTTGCCCTTGTCCTTGTTTCTGCGCTTGTATCCTGCTCTCTGCATTTTCATTACGGACTCCACAGTGGCGTTAAAAATACAATGCAGCCACCCCCGGTCTATTTACGCATGCGCATACGCATACGCTAAATTAAGTTTTATTTTCTGAGCAAAAAATAAAACTCCAGAAACAACGATTATTTTCCGAGCAAAAAATTAAACTTAAAACGTAACGAATATTTTCCGAGCAAAAAATACAACTTAATGCGTAACCATTATTTTCCGAGCAAAAAATAAAACTTAAAACGTAACCATTATTTTCCGAGCAAAAAAAAATTAAAACGTTACTATTATTTTCCGAGCAAAAAAGAAAACTCAAAATATAATGATTAAACTTGATTTTTATAAGTAAAAATTAAAAAATAGAAATCAGTGCCGCTGAAGGTATTCCGAGTAATAAGAAATATATTAGGTTCAAGTCCCCCTCGGCCGTAGAGGTTTCTTTTTATTTTTAATTTTTTTATTTAGTATTTTTTTATTAGTTTTACTTTTTTAACAATCTTTAGATTTTAATGTTTTATAAAAGAAAAATTATTATTTTTTTCAGTACATCTGCATGGTATTAAAGCATTTTGGTTTATATCCTAATGAAAATCTTGTTGAACAAATTTCCTCGCTTAATTTTCGAGTTTTTTTTATAAAATGGAAAGAAATAAGCCTTTCCTCCATACTTCTATTTTTGTGACCGGCTCTTAGCCAGCTGACAAATTAGTTACTTATTTTTGAGACTAGGGACGTGAGACAGCGCACTGAATACCAAATAGTCTCAAAATCCACGTTCACCACCAAAAGTCACTATTAGTGACTAGACCCAGATAAAAAAAAATGGTTTTTTTTAACATTAAAATCTAAAGATTATTAAAAAAAAATAAAACTAATAAAAAAATAAATACTAAATAAGAAAAATATAAAACATCATCTACGCCCGAGGAGTACTCGAACCCGGACCCTCTCGACCGGCAGCCTAATGCTTTGACCACTCGGCCATTGCGACTCTTTGGGCGGCGCGGCAAAAGGCATACATAAACGCTATCAGTTGACTGTATGTGTTTGTTTTCACCAAACATTTTTGGTGACCTTTTTGTGACTCTCTCCTACTGAATAGCCAAATCATCTCAAGTCGCAAAAATAGTCACTAATTGCTAATCTCAAATTAACCCTGGCATTCAGTAAGCGGTCTCTAGTCACTAATAGTGACTTATGGTGGTGAACTTGGATTTTGAGACTATTTGGTATTCAGTACGCTGTCTCACGTCTCTAGTCTCAAAAATAAGTCACTAATTTGTCAGCTGGCTAAGAGCAGGTCTCAAAAATGAAAATATTGAGAAAAAGTTAATTGCTTTCCATTTTATTAAAAATAAAAATAAAACGCGAATATGAAGCGAGGAAATTTGCTCGAATCCGGACCCTCTCGACCGGCAGCCTAATGCTTTGACCACTCGGCCATTGCGATTATCGGGCGGCGCGGCAAAAGGCATACATAAACGCTATCAGTTGACTGTCTGTGTTTGTTTTCACCTCACATTTTTGGTGAACTTTTTGTGACTCTCTCCTACTGAATAACCAAATCATCTCAAGTCACAAAAATAGTCACTAATTGCTAATCTCAATTTTAGTNTACTAAATAAAAAATATATAAAAATCCTCTACCCCCGAGGAGTACTCGAATCCGGACCCTCTCGACCGGCAGCCTAATGCTTTGACCACTCGGCCATTGCGACTATTCGGGCGGCGCGGCAAAAGGCATACATAAACGCTATCAGTTGACTGTCTGTGTTTGTTTTCACCTCACATTTTTGGTGAACTTTTTGTGACTCTCTCCTACTGAATAACCAAATCATCTCAAGTCACAAAAATAGTCACTAATTGCTAATCTCAATTTTAGTGATTTGAGACGATTGGGATATTCAGGAGAGAATCACAAAAGGTCACCAAAAATGTGTGGTGAAAGCAAACACAGACAATCAACTGATAGTGTTTATGTATGCCTTTTGCCCGCGCCGCTCAGAGNTGTGTGGTGAAAGCAAACACAGACAATCAACTGATAGTGTTTATGTATGCCTTTTGCCCGCGCTGCTCAGAGTCGCAATGGCCGAGTGGTCAGAGCATTAGGCTAGCGGTTGGGAGGGTCCGGGTTCAAGTCCTCCTCGGCCGTAGAGGATTTTTTTTATTTTTTATTTAGTATTTTTTATTAGTTGGATTTTGAGACTATTTGGAATTCAGTACGCTGTCTCACGTCTCCAGTCTCAAAAATAAGTCACTAATTTGTCAGCTGGCTATGAGCAGGTCACAAAAATAGAAGTATGGAGCAATAGCTTATTTCTTTCCATTTTATAAACAAAAACCCTAAAATGAAGCGAGGAAATTTGTTCAACAAGAATTTCATTAGGAAATAANAAAAAAACGCTAAAATGAAGCGAGGAAATTTGTTCAACAAGAATTTCATTAGGAAATAAATTAAATGTTTTAATATCATACAAATGTATTGAAAGAAATTAAATTTTTTTGTTTTTAAAACATCACTTACTGAATGCCAGGATTATTAGAGTGGACTATCTCACAGGGTTGCCACTGCCGAAAAAATACTTACCATCCCTTGATAAAAATATACCAAATGTGGAAAATACCAACAACTTTTTTTTAGTTGGCTTAGTAAACACTACAGTTTTTCTTTATTTTTTTAGTTACTTCAATAAAAATTTAAACTTTTTAACGAGGGACTTTTTATTTAACTAATCAAATGGTATTTGATATCATATCAATGGCATATTCTCGGTTTCCTTCATCATTTGAAAAAACTTCAACTGGAGTTATTAGACAAATAGTACAGTGACTCAACAAGCCGCTTCGTTAGTTATTTTTGCATCGGAAACGTAGTGTCTCAGAGGTAGTCCCATACTAATCTGATTTAGATCAGGTCATTGAATCATGATATATATACAGGGTGTCCCAGAAGTAACGTGCCAAACTTGAGGAGAAGGCAGGTGGGGTGGTGAGCTCTCTGATAAACAAAAAATTTTCAGGTAAAAGTGTCACCGTTTTTGAAATATTTAAATTTTTTT
>NW_016157359.1:213349-216918 GCF_001687245.7 Rhagoletis zephyria | reverse complement strand
AGTCCTTTACCCACAAAAGCGGCTATAACTTTTTTTTTCTATTCAAAACAGTAAGTGTGGCACCTTTCTGAAATCTTTGTTAAATGAGCAATTTTTTTATGTAATGTAAAAGTTATAGCTCAGTACATTTTTTTTTCACCCGAGATAGTCAAAGTTGGGGAAGAAAATATCAAAAACTTAAAAATCGCAATATAGTCCTAATTTTATAATGGCTCCTTAATATATTTCAACCACATTGCATTTGAGTATGGAGAAGCAACTATCTGAAAGTATGTTACATAAAAAATTTACTAAGTATAGCCTTTTTTGTAGATGCAGTTAAATAAAATACAGAAAAGGCACGATTTTTCTTTAATTAAGACGAAAAATAAGAATATTATAAATTTTTGGAAAATGGGCGTAGCCACGCCCACTTATGGTAACATGTGTATATCTTGGGAACCGCTGCACCAATTGTTTCCAAACTTGGCTCAGTTGTTGACCTTGATACAGCATACTAAATGACCGAAATTTTAAAAATCGGACAATAACCACGCCCACATCCCATATAACGGTAATTTTCAGAAATACGAGAACTGCGATACTTTAGTAACTACTGAAGACTATTCACTCAAAATTGATATTTGCAATAAATTTCAGACGAAAAATAAGAATATTATAAATTTTTGGAAAATGGGCGTAGCCACGCCCACTTATGGTAACATGTGTATATCTTGGGAACCGCTGCACCAATTGTTTCCAAACTTGGCTCAGTTGTTGACCTTGATACAGCATACTAAATGACCGAAATTTTAAAAATCGGACAATAACCACGCCCACATCCCATATAACGGTAATTTTCAGAAATACGAGAACTGCGATACTTTAGTAACTACTGAAGACTATTCACTCAAAATTGATATTTGCAATAAATTTCAGACGAAAAATAAGAATATTATAAATTTTTAAGAAATGGGCGTTGCCACGCCCACTTATGGTTACATGTGCATATCTTGGTAACCGCTGCACCAATTTCTTCCAAACTTGGCACAGTTGTTGGCCTTGGTACAGCATACTAAATGGCCGAAAATTATAAAAATCGGACAATAACCACGCCCACATCCCATATAACGGTAATTTGGAGAAATACAAAATCTTCGATAAATCAGAAAATATTAAAGCTAATTTATTCAAAATTGATGCTTGCAACAATTCTTTACCAAGAAATGCGGTTATGGTAAAATTTTGGAAAATGGGCGTGGCGCCGCCCACTTATGATCACATATATGTATATCGGTAACCGTTATACCAATTTGTACCAAACTCGGAATTTTTATTGTCCTTGTCCACATAAAAGCAAAACGTTGAAAATTATTGAAATCGGAATAAAATTACGCCGCTTTTCATATAACGATAAATTTCAGAAATGCTTAAAACTGGAATATTTCGAAATTTTAGGACGCTAATTTTCTCAAAAGAAAGAGAGGAGAAGCTCGGCCAAACACTAACATATGTGTAAGCGCCAATCTATATATATATATATAATTTTCTCAAAATTGATACACCCCATCTTACCGTCTAGCGGTAGCTTTCGGAAAGGTGAAAAAACATATATATAATACTTGTGCCGGGTATTTAATGTTCGGCTCCGCCCGAACTTAGACTTTCTTACTTGTTTTTGTTAAAAATTACTTGTTCAAGTAAAAGTTTGTTTTCTATTTTTTTGTATAAGAATATTGTTTGCGCTTTAAACAAACCCAAATTATCGTCTAAATTTCGAAATTTTTACTCTGAATTTTTTGATAATTGATGAGTGTGCAGTTTTACAGCCCAGGGTATTTAAGTATAACTAACAATATGCAGCTAAAAACTCTCGTTGATCTCTTTAACTTTTTTGCCGCCGGTATTTTTTTCATTTAACAATTGCCATTTATAAAACCTGCGTTGATTTTTTTTGTTTTTTGACAACAATCATAGTGTGTAATTACATTCCTGTCCATTTTTACAAGTTTTTATTTAACTTGGTCAACCCGTGGAAATTTCCAATCGATTTTAAACTAACTTTCCGACAAGGTAGGGACTTGAAATTTTCAGCACAGGCAGATACGCATATCAAGATGACAATCCAATTTAAAAAATAAATGAATTCCCTATATGGTCCAGGGGTCTTGATACAAAGGCCGTCAAAACATAGTAAAATTTATGGTTAACAGAGCATAATTTGCCAAAGAACGTAAAACCAGAGTAAAGCTATTTATGGCAAATTCTAGATATCAACCTAGTCTAGATATGAACCTCGTTGTAGGCATCATATCAAGGAGATATAATTAGAACACTCTAGATATCGCCCCGCCACACAGTGCCGCGAAGGTGGACNCGCTACAGCGGAAATGGACGACCGCGATTTCTTTAAATGAAATTAACTAATGCTATATGTATGTACTAGCAGACCCGGCGAACTTCGTCCCGCCCAAAATTTTTATATATTTTATTGAAACTTTTTGGTCCAACATTTTCACCAACAATTCACGTTAACGATTTTCAGTGGCACATTTGTCTGCTAAGATTAAGGTTTGGTGGTCATTTGCCGCTTTAAATAACCTAAGGAAAGTGTTATATCCGTTCTTGAAATTCTCCAGTTGTGCGGCATTTCATAGCACGGTTATTCGCAAAGCGAAATAAATTTTTTCCTCTTCACTCCCTGGCGGCAACAATGACCCGGTTCTATAGTGAATGTCCTAGAAGCTTTACAGTATAGTAGGTGGTAATTTCAAAATGGGTGCGAATCATTGTTCTACAGAAATGCAATATACATATACTTATTTCAGACGAAATACCTTAAAAGTTTGAACGCATAATAATATTGGAAAATCACATCCATTGGGCCAATACATCTCCCATACAAACCCAATTTTTCATACTGCTTATCTCTGGAAATTTTTTGGTAGAGTTCTAGAGTTTTGTATGGAGATGTACGAAATAAATCGCATACTCTTGGAGAAAAATTGGAACTATTGGAAAAGGGGGCTTGAAATCTTCCATACAAACTGAATTTTTCATACTGCCTATTTTGGAAGTGTTCATGGTAGAGTTCTGGAACTTGGTATGGAGATATACGAAATCAATCGCATACTCATGAAGAAAGAGGGCATCTCTTGGAAAGGGGGGCGTGGCTCCTCCCATATAAATCGAATTTTTATACTGCATATCTCTGAAAGTATTCATGGTACAGTACTGGAACTTCGTATGGAGATATGTATATGTTGAAATCAAGCCCATACTCATAGAGAAAATTTGGGCTATTTGAAAAGGGGTGTGAGGCCTACAAACGTACCGACCTTTAGCTATCTTTGAATGAATTTTTTTATTCTTCTGTAGGTGTGTTTGTGAGTGATCTCCTCCTAAATGGTTGTACGGATTTTAACGAAACTTTTTGTGTATTTGAGTGGGTCTCAGGATGGTTTAGTTTCACAATTTAATCCGACAGTTGGCGCTGTAGTTGAGTTATTACTAAAAATCTTATTTATGATCCGATTTGGCTAATGTTTTAAATATGTATGCAATACTATTGCAAAAACATGCTGCCAAGT
>NW_016157359.1:203813-210542 GCF_001687245.7 Rhagoletis zephyria | reverse complement strand
TATTACTAAAAATAGCCAAGTGAGAAAAGGGGCCGTGAAGGTCAGATTAAATCGACCTGTTGCACCATTGAGTATATCGAACACTCCTGCGTTGCACACTCCCTTTTTTACAATAGCTAAAATTTTTCTCCAAGGGAATGCGATTGATTTCGTATATCTCCATACCAATTTCCAAAACTCTACCATGCACACTTTCAGAGATATGTAGCATGAGAAATTCGGTTTGTATGGGATTTTTTGGAATAGATCGGTCCCTGGTGCACTTCTCGGACAAAATGGATCATATATGCTATTACATGCTAAAAAGCTACCTACGTACCGAATTTTAAGCAAATCGGACCATAAATACGATTTTTTCGAATAGATCGGTCCCTGGACCACTTCCCGGAAAATATGGGTCATATATGCTAATATATGCTAAAAAGCTACTTACGTGCTAAATTTTAAGCAAATCGGACTATAATACGATTTTTTCAAATAGACGGGTCCCTGGTCCACCTACCCGGAAAAAGGAAAATTTGTTTAGCCTAAAACATGGTGGTTACCGAAAGCTATTTGTATACAAAATTTCATGAAAATCGAACCAGCCGTTCGCGAGATTACCTGTTACAAAAAAAAGAGACTTCTCTTTACATAATTAGTATAGATGTACGTATGTATGTTTTTTTACAAAACGTAAGCAAACAACAATTTGCTTGCATAGTCTTCTGTTCTCTTTCATTGCAAGTTGAATTATTTTAATATCTATTGCAAAATTTTGTACATAAAATAAAATAAAACCATTTAATACCTATACAACGCTTTTATAAATGGACTAAAAATTAGAAAATAATATTTCTTAGTCTCATAGAATTTCTATAGATATGTAACTTTTGATTTTGAAATTTTAGCAGAAGTCATTATAAACCATTTATGAGATTGAAAATGAAAAGCGTGGGGCGCATGTAATTGACCTGAATTGATATGAAGGGTAATACGGTAGACAAACGGGCTCGATTATTTGCATAACCAGCCTTAATTTGCTTTAACTCATGCATTTTCCTCTTTAAAATGAGCATAAGCAGCCAAACAAATGCACGAAATTTTTGGGAATTAACTCGGATCCGGGGAATTTTCGATGACAACACTGGTAAAAACGGTCAGTTGTTGTCTTTTGTACAAGTAAACAAACGAAGCAGTCGGGTTTCGCGTACGCGATAGCCGAGTGGTGAGAGTTGCGAGCTACAAGCCTGTAGCTGCCAGGTTCGATACTCGGTTGGAGCGATTGCGAGAAATTTTTTGTTTTTATTATTTATTTTATTTTTTTTAATTTTTTTTTTATATATTTAATTTTACTTTATTTTATATTAATTTGCCTTTTCTTATATCACATTTCTTATTTTACTATTAGTTAATTTTAATTTTTAGAGATGAATTTTGTTAAAAATTCAACAACAACTAACTGAAAGTAACGTAAAAAAAATATAGAACTATTAAAAAAAAAGAATGAAAAAGAAATAAAAAAAGTATCCTGACCGTGGGACTCGAACCCACGACCTTGCGGCTGGTTTATTCGCATTACTGCCGTCTGTAAGGGTAAAATTTTAATTTGCATTTATGCTTATTAATTCAAATTAATTTTCTCCGTCTGTCTACCATATAATACATGTCTGTATGAATGTGGATATATGAATAACGACCGCTTAAAATCGATCTCAAATTTGTACTTTCTCTGTAGAAATTTTAGGTCTATGTTATGTAGCTTGCCTATTGTCAACTAAATCTAATGCTTTGTATTGCATGCGCTTCACGTTTTTCGTTTTCAATCTCATAAATGGTTTATAATGACTTTTGCTAAAATTTCAAAATCAACAACGGACCATTAGCTTAATTGAAAATGCTTCAGT
Source organism: Rhagoletis zephyria (assembly GCF_001687245.7). Taxonomy (NCBI): domain Eukaryota; kingdom Metazoa; phylum Arthropoda; class Insecta; order Diptera; family Tephritidae; genus Rhagoletis; species Rhagoletis zephyria. The sequence continues at coordinate 208,656 of NW_016157359.1, read as the reverse complement.
TTAAGATAGACTTTACATATAAAGAACTTTTCTATTTAATAATAATAATATCTCCTCCGACTTGTGGCGTGCGCCTTGATGTTGTCACANCTTGCCTATTGTCAACTAAATCTAATGCTTTGTATTGCATGCGCTTCACGTTTTTCGTTTTCAATATGGCAGAAATACACTCGGAAGTTTGCCATTACCTGCCGAGGGACGACCGCTGTTAAGAAAAAACCGTTTTCTATATTTTTTGCGATGTTGCTTTGACGAATATACTATAAAGAAGCAAATTTTGTGTAGAAGAAAATATGAAATTTTATATTTTCCCCCCAAATGGGGATTTATTTCTTCCCGGTTTTCTTTTTATTCTACTGAGCTAAGGCAGTGTTAAATCGAGCTGTCACAACTGATGCCACCTTGTATTATTGATCATATGTTTTCATCATATATGTTTCCTCAACCAGCAGCGGTATAGTACCGCGCAGTATAACTCCGTATGGCATGTTTGCTCATGTATGGATATACATATATACATTTTTATGTACATAGTTAACTTACATACATACCTAGTAGAAATTCTATGCATATGGCATCCTTGTTGGTGGCATGAGCTTGCTGCTGTGTATTCAGTGTGTGTATAAATTTTAAAATATTTTGCAAGAATCTCCACGTACACAACAAACATATACTATGCACTTAGCTTTAAATTTAAACATTTTCGCAGTTCCCTATGTTTATCTTCATCTAAAGCAGGGATCACAAGATTTGTACATTTTAACAGTTACAGAGTGGTGTTGTTTGAAAGTTGTTATTGAGCTAAACTCATATTTCTAGACAACACCACTCTGTGACTGCCAAAATGTACAAATCTGTACAAATATACAAATCTTGCGATCTCTGCTTGACAGCTTCTTTACAGCGTGTTCACTACTGCTAGCGATAGCAGAGAGTAATTTGCCGGCGCAACTATGTACGATAGTTTTAGGCAGCGGTATGATAGATTCTGTTGTGAATTCCTTGGATACCGGAAATTAGTTTGAATAAATCAGCTGTTAACCTTGAGATATTTTATACGAATTTCTGTAGAGCACCTGAATGCTTAAATTAAATAACACACCGATTTGTTTCTGATTATGCTCCTAATTCGTGACACATTGGGCGCGCTCATACTGTCTAACCGTAGAATGTTTAGGCGATATCAGATACAACTTTTTCTTCGCGTTGCGTGACAGATTCGCTTTGACAGAAAAGATGAAATGTATGAAAATGCACAAAGCATGTCACGTAGATCGCTTCAGCCGCCGCGCGAAGCGAAAAGATGGCCAACTCTCATCTTTTTACGCGCGTTGACAATCAGCCGGTTTAATAAATATTTTGTTTCGTCCAAGTTCGAGTTTGCATGCAGAAACATAAAATTGAATTACTTGTCTTTAATAATTAAAAATCAATTCCAAGACCTTCAGCCAATATTTCAAGATTTTCTACTGCTATTCGAACAGTGTTTCCATCAATCGTGTTTCCAGAACCGTCTGCTTTTGGCTTGTCCACAATAAGTCCAAATTTAGTTCTAAACATTTCTTGAATTTGTTTCTTCCTCTCAGCAAACACAGCTTTTTGAAGAACAGTACATATTTGCCACACTTTAAGATCCTGCCTATATGAGATTTTTAAAAAACAGCCGAAGACGTTTATCCACGCATGTAATGGGCTAATTGCACAGATAACAGATTTTGGATCTGGTAAGAAAATCCCTTTTTGCTTATTCAAAAGATCGTTTAATAATTTGAGCGTGGCATTGAGACACCGGACAAGTTTGCATACTTTTAGTACCCGTAATAATATTCAACACTCTATGCCATCTATGAGAGTCCAGCACAAGGAAAAATGGATTGATATTTTGCGAGAACTAGCCACGGCAACGTGAAAACTTTCTAACTTGTCGACTCCATGTTTTCCATTCTCCACTTCATCTAAAATTTTTTCCGCTGATTCAGAAACATACTCCAGAGTTAGAGGTCGACAAAATCTGACTGATTGTGGTGATCTGTTATTCCACAAAATAACATTATCTCATTATCTACACTTAACATTCTCAGTGGAATGAGCCTATGTAGTTGCCAACAAATTTTGATCTATTGGCTTCGTAAGGTTTTCTTCTAGAAAAAACTTATAAGCCTGTTAATACGCTGAATGACCAGAACTGTCATCAAGCCCCTATGAACATATTAAAACGGCATTAATATACAACGCATCTTTTGCCATCATATCATGAAGTATTATGTCCTTTTGCAGTGCAACAATTCTTTTTGCTGTGTGTTTTAACAAAGCCTCTAGTGATACTTCAATTTCCTTTTCCCAAATAGAGATGTATGTATTCATTATATGATGCCTAGATATCTGCACCGCTTGATTTGGATTCTAAACGCATATTTGTATATACGTTCTTAGTAAGAGATTTGTTCAGTAAAAATGATAACGCTTCTTCATGGGGTTTTTTGTATTGAACTTATAATAGAATCAAAATCCTTATTTCCAGATCTACTTGCTGATTGATGACATGACATTAGCATTGATTGTGGATTATGGATTTGATGTGGGTTGAGAAGACTTGTCATCACATTTAAGACTCGGGCGACCAGGGCGAGAAACCTTTTCTTCGTTAGTACAATCTATCATCTTCAGTTTAGGGATATTAAAACATCAATTTAACCATTCTTCATGCATTTGTACAAATCTAGCTTTTTTTCTATGTTCAGCGTTATATTTCGCATTCCGCTTAACATTTAGGAATTAATTGCAACTTTTAGTTTAGCTCTAAACTCATCATTCACACTGGAAACATGAATGTTTTTTTTTCTGAAAAATATAGCTTGTACATGACTTGATTTATATCGCAGGTATCGCAAAAATGGAGAGAGAAATTTTTAAAACAGAAAATGTTACATGAGTAAGAGGAAGATATAGTATAGAGATGGGGAAAAAAGAAAGACGGCTATACAAAGCGATAGCACAAACAGTGGTTGAACTTCTACCCCATTGTGGTAGATCTGCCACTTTTTTAAGTATCTACCACATCTACCACTGAAGATCTGAAATCTACCACATATTCGCGTTTTTGAGTAGGCACATATTCGCGTTTTTGAAAGGCAAATGGGACGATAAAATAAAGTGTAAAAGCGTTTTTGAAAGGCAAATAGAACGATAAAATAAAGTGTAAAATAGTAAATTTTCTCAGTAATCAATTTTTCGACAGGAAACGTGGTTTTATTGTGTTAAATTGCAAAATATATGATTTATAAAAAGAATTAACAGCGAAAATGTTAAAAACGGTGATTTTTGTGAAAGTATTAGCACATTTAAGTGCATCTAAAGTTTCTGAGGCGTTGTTTACTTTTATTTGAGAATTGTCAAAATCGGCAAATCCCAATTAGCTGTTTCTGGAACGTGCCACATTTGTTCGCTACTTCGTGATAAAAAGAAAAGGTGGCAGCACTCCGCAAGAATGCAGAAATCTCTTAAAATATGTTCGAAAATTATCTTGATATGGAACGAACTGCTTCACACTGTCAAGGAAAAAAATTGCCTATTTTTATTATATACTAGCAGACCCGGCGAACTTCGTCCAGCCCAAAATTTTTATATATTTTATTGAAACTTTTTGGTCCAACATTGTCACCAACAATTCACGTTTACGATTTTCAGTGGCACATTTGTCTGCTAAGATTAAGGTTTGGTGGTCATTTGCCGCTTTAAATAACCTAAGGAAAGTGTTATATCCGTTCTTGAAATTCTCCAGTTGTGCGGCATTTCATAGCACGGTTATTCGCAAAGCGAAATAAATTTTTTCCTCTTCACTCCCTGGCGGCAACAATGACCCGGTTCTATAGTGAATGTCCTAGAAGCTTTACAGTATAGTAGGTGGCAATTTCAAAATGGGTGCGAATCATTGTTCTACAGAAATGCAATATACATATACTTATTACAGACAAAATACCTTAAAAGTTTGAACGCATAATAATATTAGAAAATCACATTCATTGGGCCAATTGCAACGCAGGAGCGTTCGATATACTCAATGGTGCAACAGGTCGATTTAATCTGACCTTCACGGCCCCTTTTCTCACTTGGCTATTTTTAGTAATAGCTCGACTTCAGCACCACTTGGCAGCATGTTTTTGCAATAGTATTGCATACATATTTAAAACATTAGCCAAATCGGATCATAAATAAGATTTTTAGTAATAACTCAACTACAGCGCCAACTGTCGGATTAAATTGTGAAACTAAACCATCCTGAGACCCACTCAAATACACAAAAAGTTTCGTTAAAATCCGTACAACCATTTAGGAGGAGATCACTCACAAACACACCTACAGAAGAATAAAAAAATTCATTCAAAGATAGCTAAAGGTCGGTACGTTTGTAGGCCTCACACCCCTTTTCAAATAGCCCAAATTTTCTCTATGAGTATGGGCTTGATTTCAACATATACATATCTCCATACGAAGTTCCAGTACTGTACCATGAATACTTTCAGAGATATGCAGTATAAAAATTCGATTTATATGGGAGGAGCCACGCCCCCCTTTCCAAGAGATGCCCTCTTTCTTCATGAGTATGCGATTGATTTCGTATATCTCCATACCAAGTTCCAGAACTCTACCATGAACACTTCCAAAATAGGCAGTATGAAAAATTCAGTTTGTATGGAAGATTTCAAGCCCCCTTTTCCAATAGTTCCAATTTTTCTCCAAGAGTATGCGATTTATTTCGTACATCTCCATACAAAACTCTAGAACTCTACCAAAAAATTTCCAGAGATAAGCAGTATGAAAAATTGGGTTTGTATGGGAGATG
>NW_016157359.1:187082-202755 GCF_001687245.7 Rhagoletis zephyria | reverse complement strand
TATTAATATTTTAAAATATCACAAACATTTCCTTTAACCTTTTATATCTTCTTCACTTTTTAATTGCGGCAAATAATATTTATATAGTTGAAATCAGCGTAAAAATTACTATCGGTCTGCAATTTTAGCTTTCCCATATCGAAAAATATTGATTTTTAAGAGTTTTATACCATTTCTACGAAAAATGGTTTTTTCTCCATATAAAATACATGGAAAACTTTGAGCGCTTTGAGCACCCCCTAAATATTTTTTGATTTCAAAATAATAAAATAGGGGTATATTTCTTTCGATATAGAACAATCCTAGGGGGTGCCGGCATTAAAAATCCGACCTTATTTTTTTACATACATTTTTGGACCACTTTAACATACATATGTGCGTACATAACTACATATGTATGTTTGAATGCACGTACATATACATAAGTGTTGCCACAAAAAAATTACTAAATTCCTCAAAAACAAATGCAAAATCCTCAAAATCTGAACAAATTTTCCAAAATTTTCTTATTACAGATATGAGTATTGTGTACTGCATACTATTTACACGTACTTAGTATAAAAATTATTTGAATTCTCGCAATTCAATTGGTACATTTGTTCTTGCGGTTGAAACAAAGTATCACCGTAGTTTTAATGCCTAGGTTTGTAGATAATATTGCTGCAACTATATCAGTGCTCAATCTGAACCTCAAGTCAGACCTACACATTTTTAAACTACTAAATATACGTTCTACTGAAGCATTAGAAAAGGGCTATATTAGCAATGCAGATATAATTTTTTTTTAATTGGGAAACTTATATGAACTTGAAGAATCTTTGGCATACATCAAGACAACCAACCGTTCAGCTATAGAAAAACTAAAAATTCAGATTGCTAGTACGCTGATTTTAACTGTATAAATATAATTTGCCGCAAATAAAAAGTAAAGTAGATATAAAAGGTAAAACAAAAAAAATGTGATATTTAAAAATATTAATATTTTCTAAACTGCGTAACCGATTAAAAAGGTAATGATGTCAAAATAAAGACAATTAATTTATCTTCAAGCTGATAAAATATGTATGCTTTTTTATACATTTAAGCCAAAAATATTCTAAACAAAAATTATGAACGTCATAATTTTTTCATAAAATAACCTCGTTTAGAAAAAGTCGATAATCAATGCTAAAAAACTTTATATTATTTAGAAAGTGCAAGTTTTTACCTTTAATTTGATATACATATTATATATTGATTTGTTTTTGAGTTTTCAGAATTCAGGGATAATAACAAATATAAATGCATGTATGTGCAAATGCATATTGTAGTTAATTAAACGGGTTGGCTTTCCATTATGGCCGTTCGTTAAGGGAGCGGTAGGCGAAAGGTAAGTGGGCGTGGCACCTCTAACCTACCTTTTTAGAGAGGGAATGAGCCGCCATTGACAAAAATGCAACTCCCGACCACCTAGGTCTTCTATGGTTCCCTAGGGACCCCTTAGAAATTTTCAATTCGCGTTTTTTCGCACATTTTTATATACAAGACATTTTTATAAAACACCTTGTAACCATAAAAGACATCACTGGGGCGGCAGCCCCAGGTTACCACACAGAAGGATAATTATAATTGGTAAGGGTTATAATCCCTAAGTGCGGCCGAAGGCCGCCTACACAGAAAGGTGTTCTCTGCAAAAGGTGTTCAGCTCCGCTTCTTCAGCAATACAGAAAGGAGAATTCAACTTTGTAAGCGTTATGATCCCTAAGCGCGGCCAGAGGCCGCCTACGTAGAAAGAACTTCTGGGCAAATGAAACTATGATATCCCCCACACTTGTCACTTGCTTTAAATTTTTTTTATCACTGAATTCTTAAACCCCAAAATAGATCATAATGAAATATGTGGATCAAATTAGAGGTTTAAAGGACAGAACTTGCGATTTCTAAATAATATATATGACTTTAGCATTGATTATGCACTTTTTTCTAAAAAAGGTTATTTTATGAAAAAATTATAAAATTTTATTTGTTTTTTAATATTTTTGGCTTAAATATATAAGCAAGCAAACACATTTTATATATATATCAACTTAAATATAGATTAATTATGTTTATTTTGATATCATTACTTTTTTAATCGGTTACATAGTATAGAAAATATTAATATTTTAAAATATCACAAACATTTCCTTTAACCTTTTATATCTTCTTCACTTTTTAATTGCGGCAAATAATATTTATATAGTTGAAATCAGCGTAAAAATTACTATCGGTCTGCAATTTTAGCTTTCCCATAGCTGAACGGTTGATTATCTTGATGTGTTCCGAATCTTTTAATTCAACAACTTTTTCCTTTAATTTTCTGGATCTAATGAAGAATCAATATGAATATCATTACGGTCGAACAATGCGTGTTCTCTCCATTCGTTACCGAGACTTTGCAAGTTCAAAATACATAAGTTGGAAGTATAACGATGGAATGAAAAAAATTATCGATAACATAAAACCCCACACAACCCTGCAAAAATCGTTGGACCATGTAGTCTATTTGTGGTAAATTGGAGTACTTACGAAAGTGTTCCTCTGTCATGCTGTAGCGGACCAACTGGTGTCTCTGCGCTAGCTTATTGTTTGTTATCCGATCACTGCTCGTGTTTTAACGAAACGTGATTGAAGTTGAACATTTGAAAGCACATTTGCATGTCTGGCGGTAGCTGAACGTGTAGAGATGCTCGCTGTTAGTTCTTAGCTCCCAGCATGTTCGGATGCCGTCAGAGGCAACATATAATTTTTAATTTTTGTCTTGGTTTTTATTAATTTCGAAAAAGTATTTGAGAAGTGAAGAACTAAAGCGTGTACAAACGAAAAAATATAGCAACAATGCCATTGTTCCTGATGTAATGCGGGGATGCAGTATATGGTCCTGCCCTAGGACATCGCAATATTAATTGGACCATATTTTTTATATGAATTGTGGTTAATTTTGGAGTACTCCTTGATCCTTAGGGAGTACTTTTTACACGCATGCATAGAGTAGCCGCGATTTTTGCAGGGAAGCGGCTTGGCAAACCAAGCGAAATATCCCTTTCCTTAAAGCTATTTTTGTTGTGTATGGGGGTGTTTGAAGGTTTGACAAGCCACTTGAGGGGAAATGTGAACAAAAATGAAATTTTTTTGATCAAACCGCTTACGTTGTGTATGATAAAATCGCCTCATTCGAAACGGAATTTTTACCGAATGAAGGCGCTAGAGAAAAAAATCGAAGAAAACCAAAACATTTTACATTGTGAACCTGAAGAAAACTAAAATTCTTTGCTTGAACGAGTCATGTTTGCATGGTGTATGGCGAAATGGGAAAAGTAGGTTTGAAGAATGTTTGAAGCCGCTTGTGTAGTGTATTTCGCTCTTTATTAAACCTCGGAAAGCTTTTTGTTCGAAAATTTGCAGAGCGATTTAACAAATCTGTTGTGTAAAACATGGTTGCATTTGTTATGTACAAATATATCGAGAGAAAATTCCTCAAAAATTCCTCGAAATAAAAATCCCCAAAAATACTCAAGCGCACCAGAAATTCCTCACGTTTTGAGAATTACTCACAAAGTGGCAACACTGATATACATATACGTATGTACGCTTTGCCGCTACCAAGCAATGGGTACATAGCTGCCAACTTGGTGCTTTAAGCACTAGATTTAGTGCTTTTTCAAAATTATAACGCCAAAAAAAATGGTTTAGTGCCTAGTACCCTTTTTAGTGCTTTTTTCTGAACTAAAATTTCTGAATTAACAAGAATCTACAAATTTAAATGCACTAAAATGCAAACCATGATTAATAAAACGATGAAGTTGCAAACCCACGTTCTTGCGTTCTTGTCAAATTGTATTCGCGTTGAAAATGCTAGCACGCAGATAGGTTAAGTATTTATTTTTTTATTTTCTTGATTATTGATTGATCACACAGTTCGAAAAATTTTAACTTTTTTGCCACCAGAGTTCATCGGTTTTTGTAGATTTTTCGGTGCTAAATCCAGATGTGGCTGCAGAATTTCTCTACCACGTCAGAATTTTGAGATATCCTAACCTCTAATTGTAAAAACACGGTTTATTATAAAACAACAAATTTTTTCGCTCATTTCTACTTAGGGTATAATTAAGTATTACTCTTCCCCTTCAAAATTCAATTTCGTTTGTTGCGATTCGATTGTTCTTTCTCCAGATGTACCAGTTTTAATGTGCAGTACTTCGGTATTGTTTCGTAAGCATGAATGTGTATTTATTTATACATGTAAATATTGTTTATTTTTTTTACTTTTGTTTACCACAAAGTGTTATGAAAAAAAAAGTATCCTTTGATTAAGAAAAAGTTTAGTGCTTTTAGTGCGGTATAACGCTCTTTTTTCCAAGGTTTGGTGCTTTTTGAAACTCAAAAGATGGCAACACTGAATGGGTAGGTTCAGAAGGAGCGCAACCGTCGCTAAAAATATCAGTAGTCATTATGCGTCTTCTGAACGGCTTGATACATTAACATGTCTATTCTGCGCTGGTAATAAAAAGCTCGTAACCGGTAAATAAAGTTCTTGTCAATTTTTAAACCCTTTTCGCATTCTGTGTACTCTTGTAACCGGTAAATTTTGTTACCATCCCATAAGCTGGTGACAAATTGGTGATAGGTAATAAGATCAATGGAAATAAGGCCAATTAACTTTATTTCCCACCCTGGTGCGAAATATAGTCAATTGACATTATTACCTTTTTAAAAACGAAATAAAATCCATTGACATTATTTCTCTTTCAAACATTAAATTTGCTTAGCTTCGCGGCAGCCTGCGTCAGCGCGGCACACCGCGCGCGCCGCGGCCCCCCTTCCCCGTCTCCGGCCGTGCTGTAAAGCAGGTAGATTTATTTTTTGTATGCGTTGAAATAAAATTTTTATATATTTTAAACATCTATCTGCACACTTTTCACAAAGATGAGATTCTGATATAAAAATCCACCTAAGTTTTAACTGTCATCGGTGATATTAATGCTACCTTATATAACGTTAGGTAATAAGTCCCAGATGATTTCTAAATTCACAAATTAAGTTTTATGCAAGTTGCAGATAGAGGGTATTAATGAATTCAAGCCCTCGATATTTCACATTTTTATATTTGTAAGTTATTGGAAGCAGGGATGCCAACTTGGCTCAAACCGTGCCATTTGTCCCTATTTTACTTCAAATGGCACATATGTTAAAAAAAATAACATTTCAATCCATTTTTGTGAAATCCTTTGCGTGCACTTCTTTTTCTAAACTAAAATTTTCTAATTTATAAAGGCTATTCAACTGGTTTATCTTATTTTATCATTGCACTTTTGTTTTAAAAATGTGGCTTTATTTTATTGCTAAATGTGAATGATTAAAAGGAATGACACCTTTTTTGGCACTTTTATTTTTCTATTTGGCAAATTTTGGCACTTTTTTATCCTCAATATGGCACCTCATAACTAAGGATAGTTGGCAGCCCTGATTGGAAGATTTCTGCTGTGTTTTGGTAGGTTAGGTTAGGTTAGGTTATCCTGGCTGCACTCATCAGTACAGGAAAGGGCACACTTAGGCCTCCATGGCCCATTGTGATACCATATTTGAGACTCGTACGTCCTTCCTCCTACCTCAGAAATTGAACCAATTTGTAGCTCTGATGAAGCGCACAAAATCGTAGATACTGGCCGAGTCCAGTTCAGCCAGACACTCGAAAGAATAGCGAAGGAGCGAGCGTCGACGGGCTCTTGCCAAAGCGGGACAGTGGCACAGGTAATGCTCCACACTGTCGCTCTCCTCTTCATCGCGGCAGCTACGACAGTAGTCGTTTAGCTGCAAACCCATCCTGGCAGCGTGGGTTCCCATAAGGCAGTGGCCGGTGAGAATTCCGATAACATGGCGGAGCATTGGTTGCTCCAAACGAAAGAGAGGGCGAGATCTACGCTTATCTAACCTAGGCCAGATGTGCCTCACTATCGCAGGCAGTAGGGTTCCCTTCCAAGCCAGCTCATCCGCAACACAGTTGCCCGGTATGTCCCTATGACCTGGTACCCATACAACTCGAGTAAAGTGACTCCTTGCCAGCTCATTAGAGTACGTCTATATTCCATGACAATCTTCGATGAAGATTTGTCACAATTAAGTGGGCAGCTATCAAGCCTGGCTATAAGAAAAAATAGTTACTGCATACAGATTAGTAGGAGAATCGATCAGCCATCAGCTTCGTAGATTGTTGTTAGTTCAGCCTCAAACACGCTACAGTAATCTGTCAGACGGAAACTGAGGCTAAGTGAGAGTTCCTGCGAATATATCCCACTTCCTACCTTCAGATCTAGCTTGGAGCCATCGGTGTAGATGGCTGCTGAGTCAGAGTGAGAGATCAGGATGGAATCCTCCTCCCACTCACCCCTTGAGGGGATCCTTGTTTGGAAGTGATTCTTTAGTCCAGTAGTCGGGACTGTGTAGTCAAGGCGCCTGAAGTTTCCTGGAAGATCTTCGAAAATTCTAGAGTGTCCAAATCTTGTATCACTCCACTTGATCAGCGCGTTTAATCTAACAGCATTACAACTTGCCTGCAGTTTGCCATATAGGTCCACAGGTAGAAAATGGAGCAAAGTCTCTAGGGCTTTAGTCGGCGTAGAGGGCAATGCCCCCGTGATCATCATGCACGCCACCCTTTGAACCTTTGTTAATCTGCTTTTGATTGTAAGTTTGTCCCCGGATGGCCAACAGACCGTGATACCATATAATAGAATGTGACGCACCACTGCTGTGTAGATCCAGTTCACGATGTGCGGCTTTAAGCCCCGCTTTTTTCCTATTGCTGATTTACAGGCATACAGGGCAGTTATAGCCTTCTTGCAACGCTCTTCAACATTGCGCCGCCAAGTTAGCTTTCTGTCCAATACAACGCCCAGGTACCTAACTTCCTCCGAGAGGGCCAGGGTAACACCGCCCAAGGAAGGAAGTTGCACCTGGACGGCTTTAATTTTCTTTGTGAAAAGAACCATGACTGTTTTCCCTGGATTGACACCAAGGCCAGATTCCTTGGACCAGGTTTCCACAACGCGTAAGGCGCCTTGGACCAGATCACATAGAACTTGGGGGTGCTTACCTACCGCCGTCAGGGCCAGATCATCAGCGTAGGCACCGTTAGATTCCACAGGAGTGGGGAGAGGACACCGCCTTGCGGGGTGCCGCGGTTTGCATACCTTGTTACCGATACCTCTCCCATCTCCGAGTATATAGTTCTGCAGCCTAGAAAGCGATGAACAAATTCAACCAGAGGGTACTCCAGACCGAGGTTAGTTAGGGCGCGGAGAACAGCTTCTGGGAGAACATTATTGAAGGCACCCTCGATGTCAAGGAATACGCCTAATGCATATTCCTTAGCGCCATTGCCTTTTCAATGGTGCTGACAATACTATGCAAAGCTGTGTCTACAGACCTGCCTTTCCAGTAGGCATGCTGACAGCTAGATAATTTACTTAAATCAATTTCTTGTCGGATCTTCACGTCCAGTAGTCTTTCCAGAACCTTCAGGAAGAAAGATGTAAGGCTAATCGGTCGAAAGTCGCTTGGCTTCATGTGGGATCGTCTGCCGCCCTTGGGAATGAACACAACCTTCGCCAGTGTCCATCCCTTGGGTATGCAGCTAAGTCTGAGACCAGCCTTATAGATTGAGACAAGCATCGGACATAGAATGTCAGGCGTTGCCCGAAGTTCGTCAAGGAAGATGCCGTCCATGCCTGGCGATTTGTAGGGCTGGAAGGACCGTATGGCCCAATCTACCCTTTCTACATCAATAAAATCTATGTATTCTAAGGAGCGTCCAGAAATTGTGCGAGCAACGTCAGGCTCCTCAGTACACCCTGGAAAGTAGGCGCTCATTAGGACCTCCAGCATCTCCTCTTGGGATGATGTCCAGTCGCCATTCGCCTTCTGAATAAACATTGGTTTCGTCGGATTTTTGGCAAGCACTTTACGCAATCGATTACCCTCCAATTGTTCCTCTATGCTATCACAATAATCCTTCCAGGAGTCCCTATGGGCTTTCCTGGTGGCATTCTTAAATTTCTTTAAGGCTGCTTTGTAAGCAGGCCAAGAACCATTACGCTTTGAAGCGTTGAAGAGTTTCCTGCTATCCTTCCTTAAAGAGGCAATTTTTTATCCACCAGCGTGGCTTCCTCTGTCCTCTCGGAAGTACAATTGGACAGGACGCAGAGAAGGCCGTATTACAGGCATTGGTAATGCAATCTACGGCTTCTTCAATTTGTTCCGATGAGCTTAACTCACCGAAAGAAGCAGGGTTTGCGAATAGAGGCTCTGCTTCATCAGATGGTAACAGTAAGCCGAGCCTACTGAGAGAAGCGTCCTTGAGCAGAGACTCCGATAGTAGCATCCTAAACACAGTCCAGTCGGTACGTCTCTTGTTTCTATACAGAATCGGAGCCGGAGATTCCAAAGAGATTTCGAATGATAGGTACATATGATCAGAGAATGAGTGGTCGTTTAGTACATGCCATTCTCTAATACTCTCCAAGAAAAAATTGGACGTTAAGGTAATATCTAGTACCTCCTCCCTGTTTGAGGTAACAAAGGTGGGTCTACTACCAATATTACAAATAGCTAGATCATAAGATAATATGAAGTCAAGTAGTAACTCACCTCTTGGGTTGATATCGGTAGAACCCCATAACGAGTGGTGCGCGTTTACGTCGGCTCCTACCACGACGGGAAACTTCCTTAAATTGGCCTCTTTCACCACGTCCAGTAACCGAGCAAGGGGTCAGTCTTGGCGATCGTGAGCCATATAGGTTAAGACCAGCCAGAATTTGGTGGATTTTCCCTCCACATTGATGCTCACCGTGTCTTCATCGCTAAAATGAGTGCGTAAATTATAAGAAATAGTTTTCTTGATTAATAGACATGCTCTGATTTTACCTGCCACTGGGGCCTACACAATGTGGTAAGCATCAGNTCAGGCTCCTCAGTACACCCTGGAAAGTAGGCGCTCATTAGGACCTCCAGCATCTCCTCTTGGGATGATGTCCAGTCGCCATTCGCCTTCTGAATAAACATTGGTTTCGTCGGATTTTTGGCAAGCACTTTACGCAATCGATTACCCTCCAATTGTTCCTCTATGCTATCACAATAATCCTTCCAGGAGTCCCTATGGGCTTTCCTGGTGGCATTCTTAAATTTCTTTAAGGCTGCTTTGTAAGCAGGCCAAGAACCATTACGCTTTGAAGCGTTGAAGAGTTTCCTGCTATCCTTCCTTAAAGAGGCAATTTTTTATCCACCAGCGTGGCTTCCTCTGTCCTCTCGGAAGTACAATTGGACAGGACGCAGAGAAGGCCGTATTACAGGCATTGGTAATGCAATCTACGGCTTCTTCAATTTGTTCCGATGAGCTTAACTCACCGAAAGAAGCAGGGTTTGCGAATAGAGGCTCTGCTTCATCAGATGGTAACAGTAAGCCGAGCCTACTGAGAGAAGCGTCCTTGAGCAGAGACTCCGATAGTAGCATCCTAAACACAGTCCAGTCGGTACGTCTCTTGTTTCTATACAGAATCGGAGCCGGAGATTCCAAAGAGATTTCGAATGATAGGTACATATGATCAGAGAATGAGTGGTCGTTTAGTACATGCCATTCTCTAATACTCTCCAAGAAAAAATTGGACGTTAAGGTAATATCTAGTACCTCCTCCCTGTTTGAGGTAACAAAGGTGGGTCTACTACCAATATTACAAATAGCTAGATCATAAGATAATATGAAGTCAAGTAATAACTCACCTCTTGGGTTGATATCGGTAGAACCCCATAACGAGTGGTGCGCGTTTGCATCGGCTCCTACCACGACGGGAAACTTCCTTAAATTGGCCTCTTTCACCACGTCCAGTAACCGAGCAGGGGGGCAATCTTGGCGATCGNAGGGGTCAGTCTTGGCGATCGTGAGCCATATAGGTTAAGACCAGCCAGAATTTGGTGGATTTTCCCTCCACATTGATGCTCACCGTGTCTTCATCGCTAAAATGAGTGCGTAAATTATAAGAAATAGTTTTCTTGATTAATAGACATGCTCTGATTTTACCTGCCACTGGGGCCTACACAATGTGGTAAGCATCAGAGTTGAGTTCGCAGACCCTGTTTTTTACGACCCAAGGCTCTTGGACAAAAATTAGCTCCTCCCCTTTGTCACTAAGGTGTTTTGGTAACAACTTGTTTGCAGTAAAAAAGCATATACTTTGGGTTTCAAAAGTGTGTGAAAACCAATCAATTAACTTATATGATCTCGGTCTCGGTTGCCTCGTTGAATGTGCCATCTAATAAATAGTGTCGTCGTTCTCCTTAGCTGCTTTTAAACGATGTCGTCACAAATTGCTGGCGGTAACATGAATACAGTGTAAGAAAATTCTTTTTCTATAATTGTTTCCTTATAGAAAGGTTGGTTTATTCCACCTTAGACATTCCGAATTCGGTTAAAATATGCTAATTTAAAACACAGAATTCTTTCAGTGTTCCTCCGGGGTTTTTGGACATTGACTGTTTCTTCAATTTAATGGTGTTCGCTTTATTTTTGTGGAAACAAAACATGTTTTGCAAGTTATGGAACATTTCTACACTCTTTCTTCAAATATCTCTCGTATTCCAGCTGTGCGCAGGCGTTTAGTTTTTCGCATCGTGTTTTTACATATTCGTAATTTAATTTTTTTTAATAAAATCAATTGATGGTAGTTCATGATTTTGTGTGGATTAATAGGATGAGGATTTGGCAATAGCCTTTGTCATCTATTAAAAAACAACTCTTACGGGACAATTTTTATTGTAAGAAAAACATTTTTTTCTATGAATCGACATAGTTTAAACATTGTTGACGGTATTTCCATTTGAATGAGGAAATTGCGTCAATGACTTTGTTTCCAAATTTTTGTTGACTTTATTTCGAATTTGAAAAGGTAATAATGTCAATTGACTTTATTTCCCACCCTGGTGCGATAGTAATGGGCCTAAGAGAGAGACTGTCACCAACTTTGACTATTAACTTCCTGTTCTTCAAGTAGGACTCAAGCCAAGTTAAAGCGATGGAATGAATTCCCATCATCCCCAATTTGGCGATAAGTAGGTCATGGTCTAAACTGTTAAAAGCCTTAGTGAAGTCTGTGTAGAGAACATCGACGTGAGATCCATTCTCTATTGCCAAAGCGAAATTTGAAAAAAATAGCGAGGTTGGTACATGTAGACCTTCCAGGATAGAAACCATGCTGCTGCGTGTAGATATGGTGCTTGAAAGCGGAGAATAAGTATTTATTAACCAGCTTGTCTAGTAATTTTGGAATTATTGAGAGCTTAGCGATTGGTCTATAATTTTCTACCAGATTCCTTAAGCCCGATTTAAAAATAGGTACAATGAAAGCAATTTTCCACTCATCTAAGAAAGTACCTGAGTCAATGCTTTTATTAAAAATTAGAGTCAGTGGTATGAACAGTGTGCTTGCGCAGTTTTTAAAGACGCAGGGTGGCAGGAGATCGTAACCTGCTCCTTTTGAGGCTTCTAACTCTAATAGACCCTCGAAAACCTCTGTTTCCGATACCGACATTTTTCCTATGTTAACTACCTGCTGTAATTGAAATTCGGAGCAAATTTCAGTATTTTTAAAGCTATCATATACGTGACCAAAAAAGTTCGCAAATAAGATGGAAGACTCTAGGGTAGAGGTTGAAATAGATCCTTTATATTCCATCGATTTGGGGATGCCGTTCATTTTGCGTTTCGAGTTATAAAATATCCAAAAATACTTAGAGCTACTTTTTTTTAGTTTTTTAGTTTATTCAGTTTATTCAGTCTATGATTACAATCTTACAGATTAGATAAAAATAAGACTATCATAATTAAAACTAAATACTATAGATTTAGATACACAAGTAGTTATAAGAAGAATGAATCAATAGATGACTTGAAAATATTTCTCGGCAACGAAAAATCAATATTTAGACTCTTTGAGATCTTGTTAAATTCTGTCAGAGCGCGGAAAATCGGATCAAAATGGTAATAGTTAGCCTTAGTAGCACGCAAGTAAAACGGCAGAGATGAGCGTAGAAATCCGTGAGGCACATTAAAGGATATCTTCTCCAGAAGGACCGAACAATCCAAAGAGCCAACAACCAATTCTTATAGTTTCAAGAGTTTGTGGGTGAATAAGTTTACAACGGGAAAAATATGAGGGCATCGGGTCATCAAAGTTAAGGGAACTTAACGCAAAACGAACAAATTTTCTCTGCACTCTTTCGAGTCTGGAGGCATGACAGCCGTAAATGGGGTTCCATATAATAGAAGCGTACTCTAGTTTTGATCGTACTAAAGAGATAAATAAAGCTTTCCTGGTGTATAGATCCTTAAAGTCTTTCGCATATCTACGCAGAAAAGCCAGGATACTGTAGGCTTTTGGAAGAGATATGATTGACGAACGAAAAATTTGAGTCAAAGACTACGCCTAAGTCAACAAACTCTTTCACAGAGGCCAAGCGAGTGCTAGAAATACTGTAATTAGAAAAAATAATGTTTGAAGATTTTGAGAAGGACATATGAAAACTTTTATTTACATTTAAGTGAAGCTTATTTTGATTTTAGACTCCATCGATTTTATGTAGGTTTTGTGCAGGAACCTAGATAGGGTCCCCAATTCCTTTCTGAGCTGAAGAAAAATTCTCTTATCTTTTAGGGACAAGGTTCTTTTGAACTTTTTGTATGCTTTATTTTTTTGGTATTTCAGCTTTAACAATCTATGATTATACCACGGCAAACTGAATTTTCTTTTTCTTGTGTATATAGGGACGTAAAGACTTAAGCATTCTTCGACAGCTTTTTTGAAAGTAATGTACATATTTATTAAATTCAAGTGTTTTAAGATCTTATGCCAATTTATTGAGTCGAAGAAGTTGTTTATGGCAACATAATTGGCCTTGGCGAAGTTATAGTAGAGTTCCGGTTCAGAAGGAGCAATGTGGAATCTATAAAAAGAAAAACTAATCACGAGGGCCTTATGATGAACAGATTCAAAAGTCAGAGGCGAGTCGCATCTTGAGATCTTATAGACTAGATCATTACTTATGAAAACTAAATGTACTATTCTATCGAGATCGTTGGCGATATTATTTATTTGAAATAAGTTGAGCGAATATAAAGAGTCGCATGGTAGACATTCTGAATCTTTTTTTAAGTTGAATGGAGTTAAAATGAGATCTTCAACATTAAATATCCATTGAATGTTACCTAAGTTGAAGTCTCCCATAATACAAGGTGCCTGGAAGGGCTGTAAAGAACTTACTAGGGCATTTATGTTGCTAATATGGGTTTGGTACATTACGTAGTCGCTATTAAGCGGAATATAACTAATGACAAACATTATCTCATTTACTCCATCTTCACGTGGATTTCCAATATTAACAGCAACACACATTTGCTCGGTGAGAGTGTCTGTTTGCGTAAGACCCACTTCACGGCTAGCGAATTTAGTTGACACCGCAATGAGAACCCCTCCACCTCTTGTAATACCCGAGTGTAAAACCCGGATCGACGACGATACTACTCCCAAAGTTTTAGTCATATTTTTTCCTTTACTTTAAAGATAATTTTATCCTGTATATAAGCAAAAAAAAATCTAAAAATATTTAATCTGGGGTTAATTGGGTTAAGTTGCCATAATCAGGCCATAATACTTTCACTCTTAGCTCGTGGTTGTTTGTGGATGCGTCCATCTCAACTCATATATAGTATATATGATAATTATTATTTAGTTAGTATTTCCGCAGCCACTTTGCGATGAATACCATGGGAGCCGGAGTAATAATGCTTTTAATGTATATTTTACAACTCCTTAACCTGAGTACTGCTTTACCTCTTGCCCAGCATTTGCTGACACTTTGACTGCTTTAAGAGCTAAAAATCTGTCCATCTCTGGTTTAAATAATCGGCTAATGTACCTGTTTTTTTAAACTAATGAATGCCTTATTTTTTAAATGCTTTAGATGCCATAGCTTATAGCTGAACCAAGCAGGTTTATTACCAGAGGTATGTTTGTAACGTGGGAAAAATTTTGAAATTCTGTATGCCACTTTTGGATCATCTAAAATACTTTAAAAAAAACTCGAATCGAAATTTTTGAGATAATTATTCATTCCCGTAACATGTGCTTTATTATAATTATATTCCTTGATATCCTCGCAAAAAGCATTCAAGGATCTAAAAACAAGATTTTAAATTCGATTTAAATAATTAACAACATAATTGATTTAGTTACAGCTATACGAAAGAACATTGTCAACAAATAGTATATCGATATCTGTTTTCAAGCTAGATTGATTTTCATCAGATTAGTCCAGAAAAAATGGCCAGCCATTTTTTGATTTTTATGGAAACGAGTGTTAGAGATTAACTTATTCCTTACTGTAGACCTATCTAGAGGCATCCACAATGCCTTTGAACAAAATTAGACGCATAACCACTCTCTACATCCAGTGAAAAATATGGGTCTTCAAACACCATTTTTCCCTACAGCTGACTTGCAGGCAGTGTTGCCGCGGCTCATTTTTAGTGGTAGCCAAATTCCTTTAAAAAAAGGGCTAAAACGGAGCTAAAAAAAGTCGTTGTGGCTAAAAATGGTAGCTAAAAGTTTTACTTACATATACATATATAAGTGTACTCACAAACATTTTCAATAAGTGACGGTATAGAAAAACAATTAACTCTGGAAAAAAGCTAATATTTTATCCAACCAAAAAACCTTGTATAAAAGGGTAAATATACGACACCAGCTTGCTGGCTCCATCAAGTGATTTTACCATCAGACTCGAAGCATATAACTTACCAGCATGCTGGTACAATATTTATTTCTTTACAAATGAGGTCGAGGAAAGATCGAAATGATTAGAGCCGAAATTTCACAATTTTTCTACCATTTTCTTAAACATTTTTGTTTTAATTCACAACTGCAATATCGTGAACTTAATCCTCCACAAACACAGCTTTGACTCATATAGTGCAAGAAATTTCCGCCAAAATACTTTTTACTTAGAAAATTGAGCTAATTTCACCACTCTCGACACCAGCATGCTGGTACAATCATAAAATGTTCAAATAGTTTTTGAAGTCGCACCAGTAGCTGGTACAATCACACCACAAGAACATACACGGTTAATTAGGAGTATAAGCAAACGTCAAGCTGTGAAGTTCTACTTATATTGTGCTCTGATTTGTCTTTGTATTTTGCAAAGTTTATTGTGCTAATTCTGAGTAAAAGTTGCTATAAAAAGTGCCTACGAGCATCTTAGTGTGATAATAATCGAAGCTAAGTGAAAGTTTTGTGATTTTTGTGGTTTATATTAAATTTAATTAAATTTCACTAGCATACATCTAATCTTGCCGAGTCATTTGTTGTTATCATTGTTGTTGTTATTCCTTTGTGGTTAACTGAGATCGTTTCTATTTTTGCACATTTCTTTTTGCTCATTTTGTTTACTTCGTTTAGTATTTCTTGTCACAGCTGTTTGCGCTGCGTTTATTAAGTGTCACAATACAGTGATACTCAAACTGTTCGCTACATATATTTTTAAGCTAAATACATCAGCTCCTAAATTGTTGTGTGTGTTGTGTTAAACTTATTTTGCTTGTCTTTTT
>NW_016157359.1:180684-185172 GCF_001687245.7 Rhagoletis zephyria | reverse complement strand
TTTGAATTGCACGACCCACTCCGTTGCTTATGCCAGGATTTTAACTCTCATTCCAGCACGTTTGATATATCAGATCCGCTTTTCAGCATTAAGAAAGCGATACTCTCCTCTCTCAATAAGTGAATTATTGACATAAATACATAAAATCAGCTGATGAATTTAGTTCTGTAGCTGAACAGTTTTAGATCTCGACACTTAACAAACTCCTGCCTATCGTGACTCGGCACAAAAATTTAAAATATTGGTTCCGTACGTCATGCGGACTGCGCCCCTCGTGCGGATGGGCGTGAATGGAGGGTAAAAACCGCTGGTATATTATTATTATTATTATTATAATCGCCCTGATGGGCCATTTAAAAAATTAAGCATATTAAGGGCCGTAAACTTATCTATTTTAAACTGTAGTTAAATTGTTAATAGATAAGTTAACAGCCTTAACACTTTTACAGTATGTACATATGTATAAAAACGTAAGCAACATACAATACATCTATGTATATATATATCAGTCCTTAGTGTAAAAATTCATCTCTTACATAAATAAAAAAAGATCAAATTAAGCATATACAACTTTTTCATGCCCAGTATGAATAAATTCTCCAAAGGGCTAAAAAAAGGGCTAGGGGCAATTTTAAATTTCTGTGGTAGCTAAATCTAGCCACCAAAAAGCTAAAACGGCAATACTGCTTGCAGGGCAGTTATTCCTTCTTAGTGCATTCCTCTATATTGCGTCGCGAAGTTATTTAGATTCCTTATAAAGTACAATCATTCTGCTTTTTAAAACTGCTTAAACATACTTATTCATTAGTTTATGTCATATTTAAATAACGATGTTTTCTTCTACTTAGCTAATATCAGAAAATTTAAGCACAAATAGACCTAACCACAATGATTTTCTGGCTTATGATATCCAACGTGGTCGAGATCATGGTTTAAGGAGCTATATAAATTACCTTGAATTTCACACTGGCAAAAAAATCAGTACCTGGACGCATCTTGAACCCTTTATCGCCATGGAAGTATGTAGCTTTAACTATTAAGTTCAATGGACAATAACATTTGAAATCACGTTCTAAACTTTAGGATTTGAACAAATTAAAATCCATTTACAACGACCTGAGCAAGATCGATCTTCTTGTTGGAGGTATGGCTGAAACTAATTCTTTCGGAGGTATAGTCGGACCAACGTTTAAGTATATTTTGGGTATGTATTGTCAATATTAAATTTTTAATAACTAAACCATTTTTGACTAGAGGTTGATACGAAGTGTAAGTAATGTGTAAACAGTGATGAAATTTGGGAGACTTTAACCTAATACAAATTTATTAAAAATTTCTAAAAAAAAGGCGTGCGTAGCACCGTACACATGAAGTGAAACTTCTTACAAAAGGTGTGAGTACCAGGTACTCACGAAATTTGATGTGTAAACATATGTTTACTGATCGGCAAACCATTAGGCGATAGAGTTACATACACACACAGGTTTGGTTAAGGTGTTCTTACACGATATGTATTTGCATGTATACATGCCACTTTTTACATATAGAAATGTCAACATATCGTGTAAAGGCAAATTAGATTTGTTTCTGTACAAAGCAGAAGCACGTACATACGAAATAGAAATGTTTCTATTTTCATCTGACACACAGATTGAATCGTGTGAGTTTAGTTTGTTGCGTTTTCAAAGAACGTATTTTTAAATAGTTAAATAAAGTCTGTGAATTTGGCAGACATACGCAATTACATATGTATTGGAAAAGCCACTTTTATAGATGGAATTACATATCGTGTAAGAACACCTTTAGAAAGTAAACATTAATTTAATTTCATTTTATTCATTTTCTGATATAAATACAACTTATTTATGTATTTTCCGGTAACACCACCGTATTCGCCCTACCAGCGTCCTTAACACCGGTTTGTAATGGAAGTAACTGAACGGAATGAACTGTCGCATAATTTTCTATTGTATATTTAACAAATAAATGCAAATGTTTATAACGCAATCAATAGATCCTTACGAATTCGCCGCGATTTGTTACGATTCTCCCCGTGCAATATAACCAAGGCATTAAGTAACGTACGCACTTTTGTTTGCAAAATGCATTTATTTAAGTTGAAAGAAGACAAATTCATTTGTTCGGCATTTCTTCTTAATCGCTTTCTATCTTTCAAGGGGAATTCATATATTCTTATCACGAATTCATATCCTATGTTCCTATGGAATAGTAGCTTGTGTCGAAAGGCTGGCTTTAGTATAATGCAGCATTCGCAGCATAGGACTGCGAATGACTCACTGGCGCCGTTGAAGAACTTTTGGCAAATAAATGTGCAAGAAATAGTTCCGATACTAGCAAGTTAGTATCCTTGTTAAGGGCCAATTTCACAGTGCGTAGTTAACTCAGAATCGGCAGTTAACTACAGATTTTTGTACCGATGAGTTAACTACGCACTGTGAAATTGTCGTCTAAGGAATAAAGGGAATGTCGCATTATACTTTAGCCAGCTTCCCGACATAAGCTACTACTCAATACGAACACAGATATATTCATTTGGTAGCAAGAGTATAAAAACAAAATATTATCTTACAAATTATACGCACAATTATCACGTTAATGCGCAGTCCAATTCACGAAATCATTTCATGGATTTGAGTAAAAACTCGGCGCATAAACTCCATTTCGCGTATAAATGAAATCATAAAATGGTGTTCATGTACCCAGTTTCTACTCAAACGCATGAAATGATTTCATGAATTGGCCTACGTCTGATGGTAGTAAATGACAGCATGAATTACAACAAGCACATCATTTTGACGTGATGCAAGCCTTAAACGTTGCGACCGTTGGTTCAGATCGATCCGAAATCAAGTTGGACTTTTTGCCCACAAACGTTGCAATTTTGCGAGCAATCTCATTGTAAAATCTCATTTTTACAATTTCAAAGTTTCGGCTTATATTTATAAAATTCAACAAAAGCAGGTACATATTTCGGCTGAGTTATCCATTTTGGGTTATGTAGAGAGCCAAATAAACTCAAAATATAATGACTTTGTACAACATGGTCAGTAATGTAAAACCAAGACACAACGGTCGCTACGTTTATGGCTTTCTTTAATGGCGTTTTTTGGTAGGTTTTGGCTGATTCTGGTAGGAAATTTTTGGTAGGAAAAAAATTTGTTCGTGGCTCCGCTATCAAGTTTGATTAATTTTTTTGCAATTTGTGCAAGCTTTGCAACTTTTGTTATTGTGGTTTCTGATATAGATTGAATTATATTTTAACCGAAAATTATTAAAAATAAATAAATAAACATAATTTGCAAGCAATATCGTTTTGAATTTCGTTGCTAATTAGTTGCACGCATCTGGACATATGCACATATTTTTAGATTTGTGTTTATGTATGTATATTTACTTAAGCGAATAAATTTTTTACATCAAAGATTTTTATAATATATTTTCTGGGAAGTAGAAAAAGTGGAAGGTATTTTATATTATATTATATTATATTATATATTATACATATATGTAAACAAAGCTACTAAGTATCTTATTTTTTCTATCGGTTTCCAAATATTTCTTTTTTTCCTTTTCTTGTCAAGAGTTTTAAATATGATTTTTTTGTATAAAAACAAAACCTTATCCAAATTTGTAATATTAGCAACGGGCTTTTTCGTGCTTATTCGTGCTCTTATGATATTTTACTGAACGCCCATACACGCACGAGTTCGTGCTGACAGCAAATATTCCGGCCCGTACATGCCCATCTCTACTTCAAACTCTTCATGTCCCGGAACCCCCCACATCCGACATAATATTTTGTTTTTTGGCCCCATTTGTCGCCCTACACAGACTTCGATTGCGAAGACTTTCGCCTGCAATATAGTTGGGTATGCGTAAGTTGGCAGAATTTCTGGAATTTTGGTCAAAATACGCCTGCCCCAGTTTTCTCGTCGTCCATCTGTACTGACGTACTTGGCAGAACTAATGCATCTCTACAATTGCATTGGCTCCTAGTTACCATTTCTCCTTAAGTTTGTATAAAGATATTTTTCTTTGATGTATTATGGAACGAATTTCCGTCATCCCTTGTCAAATTTGGTTTGGAGACAAACCGGTTTCGGCGTTGTGCCATCTTCAGTGTCATTTTTTCGTTCTGCATAATTTTTGTTGGTTGCTCGTATTTATACTCCTTGTTAACTACCTCTTTCTTTTGTTAGGTACGTCTTTTTAGTTTTGCAGTGTTTGCGGTACTCAATAGGTAGATGAATTGTTTTGGCTCGTTTTTGACGGCAGGTAGAAGTCCGTGATTTTTACCCCCTTTGTTTTTGCAGTCGGTGTATTCCCTTCCATATCTGTCCTTAATATTTTCTTGTTGTCATTCTTCTTCTTGTACAGTAGTTTTAGAGGTTCAAACAGTACGTCCGATGCAGTATTTATTTGCTCATTTATTATTTGTCCTTTGAAGGTCTTCTGTTTATATATTTC
>NW_016157359.1:172821-180410 GCF_001687245.7 Rhagoletis zephyria | reverse complement strand
AGCAACCAACAAAAATTATGCAGAACGAAAAATGACACTGAAGATGGCACAACGCCGAAACCGGTTTGTCTCCAAACCAAATTTGACAAGGGATGACGGAAATTCGTTCCATAATACATCATACACCCACCCTGTCGGAAACAACAACAACCAAAAAGGAAATATTTTGCTTTATTACCTTTGACCTAATATTTTGGTTGCTACTCCACTTCCGTTTCCATCCCACCTCCGCCTAGTTCCGAACGCTTCCATACAGCAGCTACGAAACATCCGAGACCCGATAACGATTTATCGATTATTATAGTTGTCACTGCTGCTATACTTCAGCTTCCGGGAAAAGACGTTCGTTCCTTTCTTCGTGGACAATCGACCCGGACACATCGCCGTCAAAATTCTAAAATTTTTGTATTGGTTTTCCCACAGTAGCATAACAAGTGGTTCAATATAAACCGAAGTGCCGAATATCGCTCTAAACTATAGTTTAAAGTGCATATTTCTACGTCTATAATCATTGATAAGAATACCTTTATAATCTCAATAGATATATAATGTTTTATTCCACACGTGTTCAAACACTGATTTCCTTAAACCTTTCATGGGGTTACTCCCCAACAATTCAACAACTGCCACCAAGAAGATAGCTGAAAGTCGGCTAGTCATAAAACGCCAGACTGACTGACGACGATTCTGGTGGGAATTCACACTCCAGGGTGTATCATCTACAATCGCTGGAATACTTTTGCATAGGCCCCGATTTCATAGGGACGCGAATGGACTCTCTGTCCACCAAGTGACCAAGTGAGTGGTTGCGTCCTAGCTAACGTGTTTAGTTAGACACCCGTTCCGCTAAACGCGAATTCCAAATAACCTGCGTACCTAGATTTAACCAAATAATAAATTGCTGGTGAAGACCAGTGAGGATAGACTAAGATTCGAAATGAACTAAATGGATTGAATTTAATTATCTAGCTACTCAATTAACATAAAGCCGAATGTTTAAAACCCTATCTAATTAATATTCATACTTGCCTTTTTTTCCTCATACTTACCAAATACAAAGTTACATTTGATCATCACTAAGTTCTCCTTCCCTCATTATTTGGTGGGGAATCCACGTGGTACTGGAAGACAAGCTTACCTCAACAATATTTCTCGTCTTTTGTTTTCTCTTAGACTTTTTTTAGTTTTACCTACTTTTATTTTTCAAAATATGTATTAGCATATTTCATCATGTTTGCGAGGACATGAAAATATTTGGTATTAATTTTATTTTGTTATTAGCTCCCCTTTTGTCTGTATCTTCATTTGACATTTGAGCCATAGTTGCCAACTTGGTGCTTCAAGCACTAGATTTAGTGCTTTTTGAAAATTAAAACGCCAAAAAAAAATCATTTAGTGCCTAGTGCCTTTTTTAGTGCTTTTTTTCTGAACTAAAATTACTCCGATATAGTTAAAACCTGAAATAATTTTCAAATATTTAAAGCTGTGGCAGCACTGAATTTACAAAAATCTACAAATTTAAATGCACTTAAATACAACCATGATTGATAAAAAGCTGAACTTGCAAATTCACGCTTTTCAATTATATTCGCGTTGAAAATGCTAGTAGATATGCGAGTAAGTAAAGTATTTCTTTTTTTCTTTTCTAATTATTTATAAAAATTTGTATTTTTGTACCACCTGAGTAAAACACATGGTTTCTTGGTGCCGCACAATTGCCCTAGCACTAGAATTTTGAGATATCCTAACCTCAAAGTGCCAAAATCACGGTTTTTGGCGATATTTGAGGTTATATAATGAAAACAAAAAACTTAAAACCGAAAACTTAAAATTACCTCTTTTGGTAACTTTAGTTTCATAAAAGAAGTTTGTTAAGAAAATTGTTTAAGTTTAAAGTAAGAGAGCTAGAGAGGCGATATATGAATGTTATTCGGCGATATATGAATATTCGACGAAGCTTGGAGGCCTCTACGCTGCGTGGGACTGCCCTGCCGACATAAATGTAAGTGCCTTTTCACTATTTTCTACCAGTGTGACCAGATGATCGCAAAAAGCGGAGCTAAATTCCTTTTTAAAAAAGGTTAGAACAAGTTGTACGCTACGAAAATTAAAGTTAAAAAGAAGTCAGTATATTCATTCCTTAAAAACTTGATATGTTCCGCAAATTCGATTTTCTGTAAATAACTTCCTAAATAATTCTCGTAGCCAATAGCGGCTACATAACTTCGAAATATGCAAAAAAAAAATGTATAGGATAAGTCAAATGCAAAAATTTGAATATTTTTTACACCACGAAAACTCAATTTGCGAAAATATGTTTTAAAGCAAAATTGTTAGTATTGTTTTTTTAAAAAGCGGATAAAGTATTTTATCAAAGAACTTTGCACTGTTCTTGTAATATTTCAACGGTAAGTAGAAGTTTTAGAAATATTGAAGCTTTTTAGGAAGCTTAGATACTTATTTTTAACCGACTTCCAAAAAAGGAGAAGGTTATCAATTCACTGGAATATTTTTTTTTTCTTTTACGTATGTTACCGCATACGTGGTCCAAACGTCAACCGGTTTCGATAATTTTTCTATCAGAAAGGTTGTGTCTCACAGGTGGTCCCATACTAATTTGGTTTAAATCCGAACATTGGATCATGACAAAATTAACAGTACTCCTAAATTTTTATATGAGAATTGAAGTCGGTTGTGTTTTTTGCTTGGAGATTACTTGTTATAGATCCGGTTCGAATTTTATTATGAAGATTTTATTAAAAATTGCCAGAAAAAAGCCACGAAGTCAGATCTAAATTTCTGAGGCTTTGGCATAAAATTAAATGCTAAACCTAGCCTCGAAAAGGCTAACCCTGTCACACTGCACCTTACTATATAACGTATCTACATATACACATATATATATTTAATTTTTTTGGGTCCATCATCATGCACGTATGTTTAATGTAAGCTCATATACTGAGTGTCTTTGGTTTTCTGATCCTCCCGTTTGTGAGCGAGAAATAGTTAGTAGCTGAATTACATATGTATATATTGACGGATTGATTTTGCATTTTTATATATTTTGTATGCTCTTAAAAAAAGATATATTCCGTCTGGAAATATTTACGCCCGTATTGGATTTGTATTTTCTTCTCTCGCTCTCATTTGTTTTGCAAACTAATATATGTATATATGAGTATGAATTTATGTACATACTCAAAGAGTGTCAATGATCACATAAATAATAATCATGATTCATTAATACAAGGTTAGATAATTATTGACAGCTACGGTTTGACACTCCCTTACAAAAGGTTACATTTACGAAGAACGGAGAAAGGGGAAGAATGAAATCTCTTGGTGCGAAAATGGTAGGAGAAAAGTACGCAACGTAGGCAATTATTTAGTAGTGAAATTCCTTTTGTAAATTCTAATATATTTGCAGGAAATCCTGCATTTTTCACGCAATGTTGAACGTAATATTGATATATCTACGTGAATTACGTAAGTTATGTGCTATTTGGCTGTATAAAATCTGCAAAATGACTCAGAATTAAAATAAGACGAGATTGTTGTAAACATCCAATTTAAAAACAGTTTATGTTTTCATCAGTTAAATATGTTTCATATGCATATACAAAAAAACTTATTGCACAACAGCTTATACTTCTATTTCACACCAAAGCTACACCGTATCCATGTAAATTTTCAAAGAAGCAACACGGTGCCACTGCTAAGGGAGCGGTGCGAGATAGTTGTAGCTGATAAAATATTCCACTCCTATATGGTGTGCCACGCCTTCTTTTACAAACTCATTTTTATATACCCTCCTATAAGCACCTACCATTGAAATGTCTGCATACCAAATTTCATGTTCGAGTGATTTGTGGTTCCGAAGTTATAGCTGAGAAAAAATTCCACGCCTATGGGATATGCTACGCCCCCTTTTACAAACTTGTTTATAAATACCCTCATATAAGCACCTACCATTGACATGTCTGCATACCAAATTTCAAGTTCATGCCTATGGGATATGTAACGCCCTTTTTTACAAACTCGTTCATACATACTCTCCTAAAAGCACCTACCATCGAAATGGCTGCGTACCTTATTTCGAGTTCGTGTGACTTATGGTTCCGAAGTTATAGCAGATAAAGAATTCCACGCCTATGGGATGTGCCACGCCCCCTTTTACAAACTCCTTTATATATACCCTCCTATAAGCACCTACTTTTAATATGTCTGCATACCAAAATTTCAAGTTCGTGTGACTTATGGTTCCGAAGATATAGCTGATAAAAAATTCCACGGTTATGGGATGTGCCACGCCCCCTTCTACAAACTCATTTACATATACCCTCCTATAAGTACCTACCACTGGTATGTATGCATACCAAATTTTAAGTTCCTGTGACGTATGGTTCCGAAGTTATAGCTGATAAAAAACTCCGCGCCTGTGGGTTGTGGCACGCCCCCTTTTACAAACACGTTTATATATACCCTCGTATAAGCATCTACCATTGATGTGTCTGCATACCAAATTTCAAGTTCGTGAGACTTATGGTTCCGAAGTAATAGCTGATAAGAAATTCTGCGCCTATGGAATGTGCCACGCCCCCTTTTAAAAGCACGTTTATATATACATTCGTTTAAGCACCTACCATTGATATGTCTGCGTACCAATTTTCAAGTTCGTGTGACTTATGGTTCCGAAGTTATAGCTGATACAATATTCCACGCCTATGGGATAAGCCACACCATCTTTTACAAACTCGTTTATACATTCCCTCCTATAAGCACCTACCATTGATATGTCTGCATACCAAACTTCAAGTTCGTGAGACTTATGGTTCCGAAGTTATATCTGATAAAAATCTCGCGCCTGTGGGGTGTGCCTCGCCCCCTTTTACAAACTCCTTTATTAATACCCTCCTATAAGCAACTACGATTGGTATGTCTGCATACCAAATTTCAAATTCGTGTGACTTATGGTTCCGAAGTTATAGCTGATAAAAAACAACCACGCCTATGGGATGTTTCGCGCCCCCTTTTGCAACTTCGTTTATACATTCCCTGCTATAAGCACCTACCATAGTTATGTCTGCATACCAAGTTTGATGTTCGTGAGACTTGTGGTTCCGAAGTAATAGCTGATAAAAAATTCCGCGCCTATAGTATGTGCCACACATTTACAAACACGTTTATATATACCCTCGTATAAGCACCAACCATTGATATGTCTGCGTACCGAATTTCAAGTCCGTGTGTTCCAAGGTTATAGCTTATAAAAAATTCCACGCCTATGGGATGCGCCACGCCCTTTTTTGCAAACTCGTTTTTACATTCGCTCCTATAAGCACCTATCATTGATATGTCTGCATACCAAATTTCAAGTTCGTGTGACTTATGGTTCCGAGGTTATAGCTTATAAAAAATTCCACGCCTATGGGATGTGCCACGCCCCCTTTAACAAACACTTTCATTATACCCTCCTATAAGCACCTACCATTGATATGTCTGCATACCAAATTGCAAGTTCGTGGGACTTATGGTACCGAGGTCATGGCTGATAAAAATTCCACGCCTATGGGATGTGCCCCGCCCCTTTTTACCAACACCATTTAGCACCTACCATTGATATGTCTGCATACCAAATTGCAAGTTCGTGGGACTTATGGTACCGAGGTCATGGCTGATAAAAATTCCACGCCTATGGGATGTGCCCCGCCCCTTTTTACCAACACCATTTAGCACCTACCATTGATATGTCTGCATACCAAATTGCAAGTTCGTGGGACTTATGGTACCGAGGTCATGGCTGATAAAAATTCCACGCCTATGGGATGTGCCCCGCCCCTTTTTACCAACTCGTACATATATATCCTCGTATAAGCACCTACCATTGATATGCCTGCATACCAAATTTAAAGTTAGTGTGACTTATGGTTCCGAAGTTATAACTGATAAAAATTTCCACGCCTATGGGAGGTGCCTCGCTTTCTTGTCGGATCCCAATTTTGTCACCCGATTATAGGCCTAAGTGTCATGGCAATACTCTGTCAAAATTTTGTTCTATTCTGTCCGTCCGTTTAGACTGCAACCTGGCACATACATACTTTCACAAATATATAGTAGATATATGCATATTCTGCGTGCAAAGCTGATGAAGAATTTAATGAAAAGTAGCAAAACATTTCAAACATAAACCCACATCACATTTTGCACAGGCTACTCGTCGTATAGTTTTACATGCTTCACCAGCACAAAGAAGTGTTTTTGTCAATTTGTATGGGTCAGTGGTGTAGTCACAAAAAGATATAAGGTCCCAGTGAGGAGACCC
Source organism: Rhagoletis zephyria (assembly GCF_001687245.7). Lineage (NCBI taxonomy): Eukaryota > Metazoa > Arthropoda > Insecta > Diptera > Tephritidae > Rhagoletis > Rhagoletis zephyria. The sequence goes on along the minus strand of NW_016157359.1, from coordinate 174,088 downwards.
CCGAGGCAAGGTATTTGGCATCCAGCTGTCAATTAAAGACCACAGAAAGTATTTGGGAGTAGTCTTGGAGAGTAAGCTGCTGTGGATGCGCAATGTTGAAGAAAGAGGGAAGAAGGCCAGTAACGCCCTTTATGCATGTAAAAGAATGCTGGGAGTCACTTGGGGTTTGTCAACTGCTCTGATGCTACACAGCAATAGTCCGCCCAATACTGCTCTATGGCGCTTTGGTGTGCTGGAATGCCGCACAAAAGTCCTTATGCCTCGGGCTAATGGAGAAGGTGCAGCGCCTAACGGCACTGTGCATAGCGGTAGCGCTGAGGTCCACATCGACGGCTGCTTTTTAAAAACCCTGCTGCGAAATCCGCACATAGATTGACGGTCATAGGGAAATTAAATTTCAGAACCTTCGGCTACCACTTATATGTGGCGGGAAGCACAAGCAGCACAGGCTTCATGGCACCTAGCTTTAAGGGGAAACTTTTTGCACAACGATTGAGGAAGAGGGATGGAAATGAAACCTAGCCATAGATCCCTAAACATTTTCACGGACGGCTCTAAAATGGTTACGGGAGTGGGTGCCGGGATTTACTGCTACCTGACCATTGCAGCATATTTCAAGCAGAGGCTTTCGCAATGAGGATAACTACAGAGCTAGCCCTCACCGAAACGACAATCAATTCAAACTTAAACCTATTCCAGGCGGCAATCAAGGCAGTTTCCTGATATAATTTTTCATCCATAAACGTTCCTCGCAGCCGGGAAGCCATTGACAAGCTAGACGCTGATAAAAGGCTACATATCTATGGGTTGCCCGGTCACAAGGGAATTTAGGATAATGAAGTAGCAAATCAGAATGCAAACCAGGGCGACCAGTCTTCCCTGTAACAGACAAACTACATTTGTATACCACTTCAACACTTGTACAATGAAATATACGATGTAAAACTTTATAAATCGTACGTTTCAATTAAAGAAAGGTCTTTGCTACAATCAGACTCAAACAGCATGGCTTACCGGTGTAAAGTAATTCTTGTGCCTCTAAATCTTAAGAAATGTAAAGTAATGTGCTTCTCGCGAAGAGCTGTTCTGCCAGTTTCTTATATAATAGGTAACCATAACCTGGAACAGGTATACAATTTTGTGGACCTTGGTATCACAATGGATCCTAAGCTTAATTTTAATCTTCNCAAACAGCATGGCTTACCGGTGTAAAGTAATTCTTGTGCCTCTAAATCTTAAGAAATGTAAAGTAATGTGCTTCTCGCGA
>NW_016157359.1:172301-172721 GCF_001687245.7 Rhagoletis zephyria | reverse complement strand
GAGCTAGTCGAGGCCGTCATCGATACTGGCGCCTCGAAGAGTTTCATATTCACCACCTTAGCGGAGTACATGGCAACCTTAGGAAGCGGAGAGAGGATAACGGTAGCCCTCGAGATACACATGGCCGACGGAACGAGTAGCAATATTTTCGAGGCCATGAGGATCGAGGTTCGTCTCGGACAAGCGATGCACCACGCAGTATTATACATCATGCCAGGCGCAATAGACGACCTCATACTCGGCCTAGACACATTGGGAAGCATGGGAGCTGTAGTATCCTGTGGCGGTCAACAAGTTATACTCACCGAACCGACTACACAGCCGGCACCATCTGCTACCTCACAAACCACGGAGGATAACACCTCACTCGCAGTAAGTAATACCATCCCGCCGAGGACGGCTAAGAGGAAGCACCGAAGG
>NW_016157359.1:151229-162490 GCF_001687245.7 Rhagoletis zephyria | reverse complement strand
CATCAACCAGCCGGGCAGAGGCACCTTCCCCATTAAGGGTCCGGACATTCCAGGTGCATGCCCTCAAATCGTAGTCCTTTAAACGTTTGCCGTGGTCGTCATCATAAGGGGGGGTCTCATCCGAGGCTTTGCCTTGCTTCTTCACTGGAAGAGGTTTTTACGTGGCGGGTCCCAAGCCCAGCGCACAACCCATTGCTGGGACGGGGGTGGTTTCGCAACCAAATACACGTTTATATAGCGAGCCGCTTGCTCCAAGCAGACACCCGCTTGCAGCCGCACCTACTGGTGAACAGACGCTGCAGACTTCAGTGAGCCCTTAAACCGAATAAGTCAGAGTGGCCCCACCGAAGCTCCCTCTCTTTCTGCCGTGACCCAAGGCTCCACTCGGATTGGTTACCGCATCTCGCACATGGGTTGCTCACGTTGCCCAGAGTGCGCGAACGAGGACGCAAGAGTCGGGATTGAGTATAGCCATGCAACTGTAACTGCATACCCAGCGCAACGACTATACCCCATTGCACTCCAAGAGCCGTTCTAGCTCCTAAAAATGTTACGGTGAATAACATCAACCTTCAGCTTTTGCAACAGCTTCCTGGTACTTTGCGCGTGTACAAATCTATAGATACCGTGTCATGCCAGGAGGAAGGTGTACATTACCCAGTGGAGTTTTTGAACTCACTTGAGCCCTCAGGAGTTCCTCCCCATAATCTAAATTTGAAAATTGGTGTGCCTGTTATTCTTCTGCGTAACCTTGATCCACCCAAACTTTGTAATGGAACAAGACTGGTAGTAAAGAAAATGATAACAAATATAATTGAAGCAACAATTATTACTGGATGTGGCCAAGGAGAAGACGTTTTTCTGCCACGAATTCCATTAGTTCCCACAGATCTCCCGTTTGAACTTAAAAGGCTTCAGTTTCCTTTGAGGCTTAGTTTCGCTATGTCGATAAACAAATCGCAAGGTCAAACGTTAAGGGTGGCTGGACTTCAGTTGGAAGAGCCCTGCTTTACCCACGGCCAATTATATGACGGATGCTCACGAGTGGGAAGTCCGAATAATCTATATGTTTATGCACCACACAATAAAACTAAAAATATTGTTTCTAAGGAAGCCTTAAATTAAATAAAAAGAAAAATTTGGTTCTAAATAGTATGTATCTTTTTTTATGCGGAAGAGAAGGTTTGTATTATCGTTTTGAGATTTTTATTTGATCACCCCGAACGACGTCGGGTACCCTGCTAGTATAACATAAGCGTCAAACAGTATCATTTTGAATTTGGTTCAAACTGTATGTATGTATAAATATTTATAATCAATGACTTTTTAATGAATTGAATTATTGTAAAAATTACAAAACCAGTTTTTCTTTATGTGTATGTCTTTAAATAATGCTACGATCCCTGTTTTAAAATGCATATACTTCCTTAAATGTTCATGTTTTAGTTAGGGATTTATTTAAGTACATTAACAAGAAGAACTACATATATCAATGTTGTTGTTGTTGTTGTTGTTGTAGCGGCTACAACAACTGTTATGTAGCTGCAGGTTGTATGCAAGGTCGAGTAGCGAGTCGGCATGCTCGCGGTCCCAGGCACAGCTCATCGGGTGGGGTGGGTCTTTCGCTCTCGCCTTACTAGCGCTACCTTAACAAAAAAAAGTTGAAGTTCACATGCCGAATGTGTAGAAGAATGAAGGAGAGTCAACGAAAACAAAAAAAAGAGGAACGAAAGTATGAAAAGAAACGAAAGAAAAGTCCAGTCCCGTCAGGCGGAGTCTACCCACCCTCTTCAGTGTTCACCTGACGCGAAGCCATGGGCGTTGTATTGACTCCTCTCACCTTACAACGCCCCCTTAACCTGACCATGTCCGTCAGTCAATCATACAATCCTCCTAAGTCGATTTGTCTATTGTCCGTCGTTACCTCCATGTCCCCTCTTGCGCGCAAGCGCCCCCCCTACACCAAATAATAAAGAAAGTTAATGCCTCATTTCAACTGCATACATGACATCAAGCATAATTCATCTTGTTTTATTATTTACTATTTTACAATTCAAGCTAACAAAAAAATTTTAATCTTAGTTACCAACTCCTCATCTATCTGGATTTAATTCAAATTCCCTTGATTATTATATTACATGTTAACCATAAGGTATGTAAACATTATTAAGTTGTGTGCATGTTTATGTATGTAAATTTGTATGTGAGCAACAAATGTACAAACATACACATGTATGTAAATAGCAACGTATATGTCAAATATAATTAACTGAGATAGCGAAAAAATTACAAAGTGCATAAAAAAAACATTTACACTAATTTTGGTGATTTAAGTGCACTACGAACGCGACCAGCCAATGCAAAACCGGTTTTAGGTATAGTGACCAATAATTACTCTCATATGCCTGCGGGAATATTGCGATAATGCAAGCTATGTACATAGGTATATCTATACGCTCGTATATATATATATGCGTACATATGTGCGCAAATACTATGGGCAAAAAAAGACGAACAAATTTACTCACTCACCTGTCTGCTCCCTCGATGATGGTACCAACATTCCGGAGAACAGCCTGTGTGGGGAGATAGAAGCTTTACAAGCATACATACATATGTTCACGCGCCTTGGCGGTATTTTATTCCTAGTTTTGCGATCAGTTAATCAATCGCTCTTGATTGCGTGCATTGCGCGGGTGCCTCAAACAACAAATAAAGTTGAAAAAAAACCCAAATGCTCTTGTAATTTTAACTACCTGGTCTAAGTGACCAAGAATTTGATAAAAAAAGGAAGAAAGTGCCCTAAAGTGAATTAAAAGCTAATAAAAAAAAAAACCAAGCAATGAGCTTTCTTTCTACAAATGATTCCTCCTATAAAAGTAAATGCGTAAAACTAATAAACGGATAACATAATAAAGAGAAAACAAAAGTAATAATAATAATAATGCATGTAGAAAGGGAATACTACTGGTGTGCTAAATAAGGCAAAAAAAAAACACAACAAAAATCACCAAGTAGTGAATAAATGCTAACTAAAAAAAGGAAATTGCTAGCTTATCATGTTCAAAGGCTTAAAAGTTCAACGCATAAGCTAACGGAAAAAAAGTAGAAAACGGAATTGAAAAAAAAAAAAATGGAAAAAACGTGAGTAATAATCATAAAAAATTAAAAGTTATTACTATCTGCTGATTTAAAAAAAGCAAACTAAGTGGTTCTCTAGACGTAATTCATATTCCTAGAGTTAAAAATTCAAACGAAACTTAGGCAAATTCAATACAAAAAATTTTTTTTTTAAATTCTGATTTATGCGGTTTATGCGATAGGTTGCTGCTCGGCTACACAGCAGATGTCAGCGCTGGTGACATGCGGGATGTTGGTAGTGTTAGTGCTGAGCAGTGGTTCCCACGTAGTCCGTAGCGGCGTTTGCTCCTCTCTGGTGATTCAGCCCGTTCTTGGGTTGCTGACAATCTCCGCCAGCTCTTATACGCTCCTTGTATCTACACAATTTCCGGTCGATGACCCACTTATGCCTTCCTCCATACAAACCAGCTGTTGATGTTGCTGGCCAAGCTCAGCTGGAGCCTTAAGGCAGTGTCGGTGGGTTCAGATATGGTAAGTAGGTGACGTCAAATTCCTGAATATGTTTGATGGCTCTCCAACTAGCGCCGTTGACGAAACTGGTTGCTCCTTCCGTGTCGCTGGGGTACATGCGTATAGCGCTAGTTTGCACCTTTTACATTAGCAAGGAGTATACGGCGTATCCCTCGTATGCTAATCCTGGAGGTCCTTTTGCGTTCCTTCTGCTGGCGACCTGAAACACCAAAACATCTTTTTAGCACTTTTCCTAAGGTTTCATAGTTCTGCTTATACATGTTTGCAGGCATACATACATCCGAACATACATATGCATCTACGCATTTACGCTTGCCTGTAAACATGTATCCATGTTAAGTCTAATGCCAGTGGCCCTTTCATTTTTTTTCTTCATTCTATTGAAATATTTAAACTTACCTCCAATTCCAACTTGTTTAGCTCCTCCACTTGAATATGGGGCAAGACTCAAATCGTCGGCGGTGTCGCAAACCGCTTTATCACGGCACCGATTCACTTCTTTAAAAAAATTACTTTTCTTTTACTTAGCACTTCCGCACGTTTAAATACATAAATATCACAGCTGTCAGAAAAAGATACAAATAAAGTAATATCACAGATAAACTGATAAAAAAACAAAAAATATCACAGTCGATTCTGTGTATAAATGCATAAATAAATAGATAAGTAAATAAATAAAGGTGTATAAATAAAAATAATAATCACAACAATTGTCAAGTATGGTAACAAGTCATTAAATAATTACGGTAATAAATAAATAATTAATATAGTCAAGTCCCAATCTAAAGTCACATATAAATAAAGGTCACTTACGTATATGAATAACATCGAACATTTAGCACATGCACTTAACATTCACCACGCAACATACCACGCCGCACCACATACGACATAGACCTATTTTGCAAAGATGTCTTTAGCGTGGTATATGCCGATCCTTTTCCCACTACTATCACCGAGCTCGTACATAGAATTCCCGATAACACTTAAAATTATACATTTTACATGTTTCGGCGCTAACTTAGCGTTGTAATTTTCAATTTTCGAGCTTTGTTTAAAGTTTCGGCGATATACCACTTGTCCAATCTGAAATTTAATATCTCTACTTCTTGTATTATAAACCTTTTTACTCCTTTCATGGGCTAACTTCAGCTCTTTCATGACTTGGTCTCTTATCAGTTGCAGCCTATCGCTCGTTGCTGCAACCTCGCAATCGTTATCTCTCAGGGCACCTAGCTTTCGGTATAGCTCGTATAATGCAGCATGCTGTATCATAGGCATACCGAAAGTGGCGTAATACGGCGATGTATTGATTGCTGATTGCGCAACACTGCGAAGTGCGAAGGCCGCGTCGCTGACATGCTTGTCCCAGTTTCTCTGGTTTTCTTTGATAAACGACCTGATTATCTGTAACACAGATCGGTTGACCCTCTCGGCAGCATTTCCTTGAGGTGAATAGAATGCAGTTTTAATATGCTTTGCGCCGTATTTCTCCAAAAAACTGCCAAACATGTCAGAAACAAATTGTTTTCCATTATCGGAGTGTAGGTATTCGGGTACACCGAATACGTGGAAAACATCCCTTTCTAAATACTTTATGACTCCAGCTGAAGTTGCCTTCCGCATTGGTTTTAAGAACACGAATTTCGACAAATGATCTAGACATACAAAGACATACACATTACCATCACAAGTACGAGGAAACGGACCCATAAAATCTATAAACAAACGCTGAAAAGGTCGTTCTGTTATATGCTGTTTGCCCATTAACGGTCTCTTAAAAACATTTAGTGTTTTGTTTGTCGTACAAACTTCACACTTTTTTATGTGTGCGCATACATCGGCTACCATCCCTGGCCAGTAATATTTCTCGCGCAGTCGTGCCAAGGTTTTGTGGATACCACCATGACCAGCAGAAGGTGAGCCGTGAGAAGACTCAACCAGCCCCTGTCGCAGCTCAGACGGAACCCAAAGCTTCCATGCTTGGTCCGCTTGAAGCTCGTCCCCCCTGTCAAACTGTGTTCGTCTGTACACGTAGCCGTCTGATACGCACAAGTCTGGAAGTCTAGCATTGTTTTCTGTCACTGTCCTTTTTAGCTCCTCGTATTCAGCGGAAGTAAAGAACGGAGATTCCAGGCATACGTCTACCACTCGATCGCTTAATTTTAGCTCTTCCATGTTCATCCTGGATAGCGTGTCAGGTACCACGTTTTGAGCCCCCTTTCTGTGCTCAATCTCAAAATCGAAACTTTGAAGCTTCAGGCTCCATCTTGCCAACCTTCCCGATAAATCTTTCTGGTGACTAAGCCATTTTAGACTAGCATGGTCTGTGATGATTGTAAACGGAAGACCTTCCACGTATGGCCTGAATCTCTTTACACTTACGATCGCAGCATAACATTCCAGCTCGGTAACGCTGTAGTTCTTCTGGGATTTGTTTAGCTTTGCTGAACAATCGGTCGTTCGTTTTGGTCGTCGTCCAATTGGAACAAAACCCCTCCCACTCCGTCGGTCGATGCGTCACATTGGATATAAAATCGTCTGTTAAAGTCCGGATGTGTCAGTACGGGCGCCGAAATCAAACTTTGTTTAAGCTTCGCAAAGGATGCCTTGGCTTCGTCAGTCATCGTGAACTTCTTAATCTTGTCTTTTGAGAGGCAGTCGTGCAGCGGCGCTGCAATGGTCGCATAATCCTGAATAAAACGACGGTACCAACCGGACATGCCCAGGAACCGTCTTAGCTGTTTCGGGGTTTTAGGTTCGGGAAAGTCCCTCACGGCTGCAACCTTTTTGGCATCCGTTCTGATACACCCATCACCGACTACGTAGCCGATATATCGCACCTCTTTGTAACAGAACTTCCTTTTTTTTACGTTTATTGTCAATTTCGCATCCCGCAAACACCGAGCGACCTTTTCTAGCAAACATATATGTGACGAAAAATCTTCTGAACACACTAACAAATCATCAAGATAAACAAATACACATTCACGTAACGAAGCGGGTATGACCTTGTCCATCAATCGACACATTCTTTGTGCCGCGTTACACAGTCCAAAAGGCATGACTGTTAATTGGTACAGCGGTCTACCAGGCACCGTAAAAGCAGTCTTTTCTCTCGATTTGGGTTCTAACGGAATCAGCCAGAACGCGTCCTTTAGGTCAATCGCGGAGATGAACCTGGTATTCTGTAGTCTACTGAGAATTCCGTCTATGTGTGGGAGTGGATATGCGTCCTTTATTGTCCTTTCATTTACCTTTCGGGCATCTAAACAGAGGCGATTTTTTGTTCCTTTAATCACTAATGAGACTGGTGAGCTCCAGCTACTATTGGACTCTTCGATGACTCCCATGCTCAGCATTCGGTCGAGTTCCGCATACACTAGTTTTTGTATGGCCGGCGAAATCGGGTAGTGACGCTGCTTAACTGGCAGATTCTCGTTAGTTACCTCAATTACGTGTTCTTCTAAATTCGTCCGACCTAATCCTAGTACTGCAAAAGAGGGGAACTGGCACTTTACTGATTCTAAAACGTTTGTCTGCACTAGTGTAAGTACATGTTGCACGGCGTCGGAGGACAAGTCACCATCGGCGGGAACGAGTTCAGAAATTCCAGCATCATTCACCCTTAAATTCATGCCCTTGCTCACAACACACATTTCAAAAGCTTGCCAAAAGTCGACCCCTAAATATACCTCTTGCTGAAGACCAGGCACTATTAAAATTCTAGCTCCCTAATAGTATTGTCCCACAATACTGGCAGCTTTATGGCCCCTATTACTGCGGTCTCTTCGCCATTGGCAGTCCTGATATTTTGGCCCTTGATCGGCAGAATCAGGTCCTCTTTGCCTTTTAATAGTACGCCTGCGTTCTTGCCTAAGCAGCTGGCCCCTGCACCTGAATCTAGCAGCGCTAATACCTCTTGATCTCCGATTTTTGTCTTCGCAAAGAAACGGTTGTCCCCCTTAAGAGTGACAATAGTAGAAATTATTTTATTGTAGATTCTCTTGAAATTCTTCTTCTTTTCTCGCATCTTTTTAATTTTCTCAAAGTTCCTACTTTTCTTTTTATCAACTATCTCTCCTAAAAATATTCGCCTACGCGCTTCTTCATATTCTAACTTTCGCTGATGTAAACTTTTTATTTTCAGTTTCTTTCTAATTTCAATATTTTCCTCAACTTCTCTTTCCTTTTCCCTTTTTAGTACCCTTATTTCTTTACTTCCGGGCTGCTTATTTCCTGGCTGAAGCCCCCGGCAATCTCCGCCAGACTGGAGTTTCCCTTATTTTTATAAACACAGAAGGACGACGCACCACCACAAGCAAAACACAACATATCATGAAATGACGACTTACACTTGGCTTCTCTTTGGGCTTCGGCCGGGTTCTTCACATAGTGGTCCACCGGCATGCCGCAAGAGAAACACAACATTAAGTGGAAGGGTGAAGGACAAAAGGATTTAACGGTGGGCTTGGACACATTAGGGCAAATAGGAGTGGACGTGGACGATGTATCAAAGGTTTTCACCTGGAGGGAGTGTCCTGGTTTCTTATCAGATTTATTCCTATCAAAAGCCTCTAATTTCTTCTCTTCTATCTTCTCTATTGGTTCTAATTCTATCTCATTTATGGCCCTAGCTCTGCTCCTGTTTTCCTTTATAACCTTCTCTGCCCTTCTGCACTCCGCTTTCAGTTCGGCCAGCGTTTCCACCTTTGACGCGAACGTCAAGTTTGCTACGTAGGACTTAAGGTTACCCCTGATTATCCCTACCATTTCTTTCTCAGGGATCTTCTTGCGGAGTCTAAATGTGAGATTATGGATTTCGGTGTAGAAATCATCGAAACTCTCATTCGGCTGCTGCTTTCGTTCCATTATTTCACGGATGATTTCATAGTCGGACTCAGCAGTCTTGAAGTGGTTTAGCAGTTCCGCCTTCAGCTCGAAATAGCCAAAGTCGGGACTATCAGCATTGTCCTCAAGCACCTGCCAATACCACTTCAAGGCGCCGCCGGAAACCAGACAGTGAAAGTCCGTGAAAAGCTGGAAGAAAGAGATTTTGTTCTGGTCACGCAGTTTTTCGACGCGGAATAAAAAGATCTCTACACTCATGCCCTTGCTTGTGCCATCGAACTTAATATGCCACTTCTCAAGATCAATTTTCTTCCACCTCGGTGGCTCACTCGAAACCTGCTCACACCTTCGGCAGTTCCCACTATTACTCTGCTCGTCACCACAAACCCCTGGTTCTTTTGCTCGTCCTCTGTCCTCCGGGGTTGATGCCACCGTTGAACGATTGCCCAGTGGTTGAGCGGACGTTTCCATTTCCGTGACTCGACCGCTGAAATTCGCAGCATTCTCTCTCATGTGCCGTACCTCGTTCATGCACTGCGACATCATTTCGTTGTGTTGCATCATCATAGCCGTTAGCCGGCTCAGTTGCTCAATGCTTGTCGCAGTGCTGGCAGGCTCACTCCTCTGAGTTTTTGAACCACCAGCCTCCGAGTCCCTGGGCGGATCGCTCCCCGTGAGGTTAATGCCCCCCATCGCTCCTGGATCTCCGTCTTGGGACATCTGGCACAACAAATCAATTTTTTGGGAAAAACTAAGACTCTCGCTTGATTGCGAAATCGATATCTCGTTAGTGATAGCTACGCGGTTCTGTTGTTCAGATTCGATAGCCCCAAAAACTCTACTAGCGCACCTATTAAAAAAATCGGATGGAATGAAATCCACTGGACGCTCAATTCCTGTATCTATTTGGTTGAATATAGAGCCGGCAATTTGGTTCTCCAAGGCACGAGAGAAACTGCGCGTAACCGGCCTATTCGTATTAAGGATCCCTAAACCACGAACTAATCTTCTCTCCGTCTCTTCCTCCTCAGACATTCACACCGTCAAATTTTTCTTCAAAGCGGACTGTGAAAGACTTGTAAAACTCAAAAAAAAAAAAACAAAGAAAATCTTATCCAAATCCAACAACTACAAGTCGATAACGAGAACCAACAAAAAAAATTTCCAAATCTCGAAAAGAAAATTAAAAATTTCACAGAAAATGGAAAGGAAAAAAAAATATTTATAATAACAATTTCGAATAGACTCAATAAATTCAAGAATTTCAAAATGTGTATATGAATTTGCGAGTTCAAATTATCTACTATTATTGTTACTAATATTATGATCTTCAAGTAGCCACTCAAATTCAAAAGTATATAAAAAAGGTTTGTACCAAAATGAAAAGTATAATCAAATAAAAAACCGAGTTTCAAAGTATGAGTCCATAAGAAGGAAGGAAAACTCGAATGCAATTCAACTTGCGAAAGTAATATCACTATATATGGCTTCAGCCTCAAGTATTAAACAAAAAAAAAATAAACAGAAATGCGAACAATTTCCTATTTTGTTTGAAAATTTACCAAGAATACGTCGAATATTATTTCCGATTGTAGTCACTTAGTAGCCTTTTATTCTCTAACAAAACTCAAAAGAAATGCAAAATTAAATTCAGACAAAATAATTCAAAAAAAAAAAATCAGGAATAATTAAAAATAACGGAAATTAAAATAAACGCGCGGGATTCGAAAGATTCCCCAAAATTATCCAAAAGTAGAAAAATTTAGTAGCTGTTTCAATTGTATTCACTCAAAATAAAATAGGCATATAAAACAAAATGTAGGCAAAGAAGAAAATAATATATATAAGAATGTACATATATATAAATATGCATGCAATAAAACCTTAATAAGATGAAGAAATATAAGCACATAAATCGTGTAGTAATAAAAATATATACATGTAAAAGTAAAGAAATTTTCAAATGTTTTCACTTTGTATAGTTGTCGAGTAACTCGCACTTTATTGTTCTTGGAGTAAATAATTTTTCTCTTTGTATTAATATTTCCGCAGCCTTTTTTTTTTTTACATAAAATGAAATGTACAAGATCTCTGATTGGTGTGTGTGTGGGGTTCGCTTGCCGAGGTCATAATGGGGGTATAGTCCGTATGTTCTCTATCCAAAGTCAACTCAACTAAATCCCCATATTAAATATTGATGCACATAAGTGTAACACTACAACACTAGTGGCCGATCACTGAGTGTGGATGCTACACTTCCCTTGCCCCATGCGAAGCCGCGTTGAGAGCCTCAATTGCTAGCAATGCTAGATTGCAAGCGGCGTAGCTCGAATAGCTATCTTCGCACCAAAAACTTGAGCCCCAATTTTATATGTTCTAGCCTCTGTCAAACAGCACTTAATCAAACACTGTGATCTGACGAAGGGAGTTTGCCAGGGACTCAACAACACCCCCGTTTCATCATAGCAACACAAATCGCCAACAACGCATTGCGCGATGTTGTTGCCATGATTCCCTAATACTGTCCAAAGAAAGAAGGAGAGAAAGGAAGTTGAAAAATGACTGGCACATAGAAGAATAGTAATTTAGATACAACGAGTTAGACTAAGTAAAAAAAAGAAAAAAAGGAATGGTAAGTTGAATGGTTTCTGGTCTATACGTTGGGCGCCATTGTTATGTAGCTGCAGGTTGGATGCAAGGTCGAGTAGCGAGTCGGCATGCTCGCGGTCCCAGGCACAGCTCATCGGGTGGGGTGGGTCTTTCGCTCTCGCCTTACTAGCGCTACCTTAACAAAAAAA
>NW_016157359.1:146611-151204 GCF_001687245.7 Rhagoletis zephyria | reverse complement strand
GGAAATTGCTAGCTTATCATGTACAAAGGCTTAAAAGTTCAACGCATAAGCTAACGGAAAAAAAGTAGAAAACGGAATTGCAAAAAAAAAAAAAATGGAAAAAAACGTGAGTAATAATCATAAAAAAATTAAAAGTTATTACTATCTGCTGATTTAAAAAAAACAAACTAAGTGGTTCTCTAGACGTAATTCATATTCCTAGAGTTAAAAATTCAAACGAAACTTAGGCAAATTCAATACAAAAAAAATTTTTTTTTAAATTCTGATTTATGCGGTTTATGCGATAGGTTGCTGCTCGGCTACACAGCAGATGTCAGCGCTGGTGACATGCGGGATGTTGGTAGTGTTAGTGCTGAGCAGTGGTTCCCACGTAGTCCGTAGCGGCGTGTGCTCCTCTCTGGTGATTCAGCCCGTTCTTGGGTTGCTGACAATCTCCGCCAGCTCTTATACGCTCCTTGTATCTACACAATTTCCGGTCGATGACCCACTTATGCCTTCCACAATACAAAACAGCTGTTGATGTTGCTGGCCAAGCTCAGCTGGAGCCTTAAGGCAGTGTCGGTGGGTTCAGATATGGTAAGTAGGTGACGTCAAATTCCTGAATATGTTTGATGGCTCTCCAACTAGCGCGGTTGACGAAACTGGTTGCGCCTTCCGTGTCGCTGGGGTACATGCGTATAGCGCTAGTTTGCACCTTTTACATTAGCAAGGAGTATGCGGCGTATCCCTCGTATGCTAATCCTGGAGGTCCTTTTGCGTTCCTTCTGCTGGCGACCTGAAACACCAAAACATCTTTTTAGCACTTTTCCTAAGGTTTCATAGTTCTGCTTATACATGTTTGCAGGCATACATACATCCGAACATACATATGCATCTACGCATTTACGCTTGCCTGTAAACATGTATCCATGTTAAGTCTAATGCCAGTGGCCCTTTCATTTTTTTTCTTCATTCTATTGAAATATTTAAACTTACCTCCAATTCCAACTTGTTTAGCTCCTCCACTTGAATATGGGGCAAGACTCAAATCGTCGGCGGTGTCGCAAACCGCTTTATCACGGCACCGATTCACTTCTTTAAAAAAATTACTTTTCTTTTACTTAGCACTTCCGCACGTTTACTCTTGCTACGACACCGATTTAACCGCTGCCCGTCACCACTATCTTTTGGATGCCGTTTTCCGCCTCCAGGGCCTTTTATAAGGGTGAATTAGCCGAACACTTTTCACTCAAATAAACCGCAATTCGCACCGAAATCCCATTGCCAGTTATCGCATTCACACGCACACACCTACACCACTCATCAGGACACATGTTGCTAGCGCTACATGATGGGCGACTTTTTATACAATGTTGCCGGCATTTATGCGACAGAATGGCTGCTTCGCGTACACACACACACTCNGTTGCCGGCATTTATGCGACAGCATGGCTGCTTCGCGTACACACACACACTGACAATCTCCCTTCCGTTCAAGTGCAGGCGTGCGTATCACAACCCCGCCCAGGACGGTTGGTATCTCAGTCGTTGTCGTCAAGTTCCACTAACGGCAGCCCTAGGAATCGTGCAGCTTCTGTGGGGTTGGTCCACAGGGACAAGGCCGTTAGGGTTGTCGGGTTTTCCGGGCATGCGAAGAGATGTTTCGAGTCATGTGGGGTCTCTGCGTATGCCGGATATTCATTTGGCACATCCTCATACATAAAATACATGCAGGAAAAGGCAATTGACAGCTTCCTAGGACATCGCCATGTTAAATAAATGAGTTCGTTGCAGGTAAAATAGTGAGAATTTCAATTAGTTATCATTTAAAATAAAGTAGTTTATAAATTACTTTCAAACTAATTCAATTTCCTGCAGGGTATTCACAACTGTTCGATTCGAAAGTTGACCGATGACTGCGCAAAATATATACATGGGTTTGGATATTGCATATTATGCAGCGATAGGAATGTATCTTGTTGTTGTGTGTTTGCAAGTTATGCAATCCATGCAATCCGTGCTAAGTGCAATGGCTTTGCAAGATTTTGAGAATACAAATATACATATACATATGTATTAAAAGTAGAATAAAAATTAGTTAAGCATTTCACCTTCTTCAACAATTTTTATTGAGATTGAGGCCGTTTTTAATGAAAAATTATTGTGGAAAAGCAACAATAGTTTTTGGAAAAAGTCAGTCAGTTATGAGAGAGCTCGACTGAATTGTCACTTCTACCTTGTTGAATATGCCTTGATACAGAGTCTTTAAACCAAAATGTGACATACGATCTCACAGAAAGTGAAATGTCCTAAAGTTATTTGTTTTTGTTATTTTGTGGTCTTATAACAATTAAATTCAACAATTTTTGTTGAGCTTTAGGCCGTTTTTAATGACAAATTATTGTGGAAAAGCAACAATAATTTTTGAAAAAATGGTAGAAGTGATAGCTATTTCGGAAATCACCCCATTTCCTCATCAGACTTGTTTCAGTGGGATTCGATCCAACGACCCCAGCTGACTCAGCCAGTTGCCTACGCATCGTGCTAAGTTCGCCTTGTAAATACTTGTTGCTTTTTTCCACTCTTTTCATTTGTGAAGCCAACTACAATCAAGCGCAGCTATTCCAGTGGCCAATAAAAATTGCTGAATATAATTATTACAAGGCCATAAAATAACAAAAACAAATAACTTAAGGACGAGCAAACCCAAAATCAAACATTCTAAAAATAGAATTACTAACAAAAACCAACATCCACATGATCAAGTTTAAATAGCACTGGAATAGCTGCGCTTGATTGTAGTTGGCATCACAAACGAAAAAAGTGGAAAAAAGCAACAAGAATTTACAAGGAGAACCTAGCACGGCAACTGGCTGAGTCAGCTGGGGTCGTTGGATCAAATCCCACTGAAAGAAGTCTGATGAGGAAATGTGGTGATTTCCGAAAAAGCTATCACTTCTACCATTTTTTCAAAAATTGTTGTTGCTTTTCCACAATAATTTGTCATTAAAAACGGCCTAAAGCTCAACAAAAATTGTTGAATTTAATTGTTATAAGACCACAAAATAACAAAAACAAATAACTTTAGGACATTTCACTTTCTGTGAGATCGTATGTCACATTTTGGTTTAAAGACTCTATATCAAGGCATATTCAACAAGGTAGAAGTGACAATTCAGTCGAGCTCTCTCATAGCTGACTGTAATGTCAAAAAATGTAAACAAAGAAATTAACCCTTTGTTATGCATTTACCATATTTGATAAAACTCAACGGCCCGTAGCTATAGTCAAAATAAAGTCGACTCCTAAAGTTAAAAGCAGCTTTTTGACATAACTTTCAATGGCATATCTGTCAAAAAAAGCGGCTTTTAACTTTAGAGTCGACTTTATTTTGACTATAACTGCGGGCTTATATCTTTGAAATGAAAGTTTTTGTAGATATGAAAATTTTTAAAATCTAATTAGAATCAGCTTCATTTTAGGTATTGCCGTTTCGTTTTAATGTAAATGTGGAAATGCATACTTACTCAAAATTACACACTAAGTGAAACACACTCATTTATAAATGCATTTTGGCAATTTTCTTGCTTTTACTAGCGCAATGTTTTAAAGCATTTATTTTTTTTATTCAAATACTTAATTCTAAAGTATATTAGACATTTAAAAAAGGTTTGATTATTCTAAATTTATATCAGAACTTAACTTCAATAATTCAGCAATTAAATTTTTGCAATTCGAAATTTCCTTTCCATTAAATTTATTAAAAGTTAGTTTCAGTTTCTTTGTGTCAACAAGGAATTCCGGTTTAAGTTTTGTTAGACCACCATTTGAAATTTGGTCTATCCATGTATATGAGTGGAAGATTTTCTGCTGTTGTTGTTGTAGCGGCAACAGCAACCCCGCCTTGGACGGTTGGTATCTCAGTCGTTGTCGTCAAGTTCCACTAACGGCAGCCCTAGGAAGCGTGCAGCTTCTGTGGGGTTGGTCCACAGGGACAAGGCCGTTAGGTTTGTCGGGTTTTCCGGGCATGCGAAGAGATGTTTCGAGTCATGTGGGGTCTCTCCGCATGCCGGACATTCATTTGGCACATCCTCATTCAGTCTACTTAGGTAGGAGTTTAACCTGCTGCAGTAGCCGGAGCGAAGTTGTGCTAGTGTCGTACGAGTCTCCCGAGGCAGATGAAGCTCCGTCTCGTCTGTGTCCGGGGGCGGTATGCCTAGAACGGCATTCACAGGTCTAGAGTCTACATAACTCGAGACTTACTCCCTGTGAAGCCGTTCAAGACCTGTCGGTAAGCTGTAGTGTGCAGGGGTTGCTTGATGAACCTCTGGACTTCATCCGTCAGTTCATATAGATGCCTCCTGACGTGCCTAGGCGAGGGCTCCTCTGCAAGCAGCTGTCTGTTTGGGTGGCCACTTCTGTGGCTCCCGATCAGGAACTGCTAGCAGAGCATTATGTTGTGCTCCTTTACGAGGAGCATTTGCGCCTCGCCGTGAAGATGGTGTTCGGGCGACATCAGGAGGCATCCTGTCGCTGTCCTGAGTGCGGTGTTCTGTGTAGTCTGTAGCTTCGTCCACTGCGTCCTACTAGTCCCCGGCGACAACACTGGCGCTG
>NW_016157359.1:136897-144713 GCF_001687245.7 Rhagoletis zephyria | reverse complement strand
GTCCAATCTCGCGTGGTACGCAGACCTGAGCATGCCCTAAAGTGGCACCAGCCAAGGCAGGTGTTGCACTTGACTGATGTCACATTACGGAATGTCCTGGTCTGACATACCGTGCAGATTGTAGGGGGAACCAGGAGTTGTTGGCGGCGGCGTGTGGGTGGTGGTGCGGTTGTGTGTGTTATGTGGTCTGTCGTGGCTGTGGTATGGTCTGTGGTGTTATTATGTTGTTGTGTTGTGGTGACTGTGTGAGGCTGCTCGGGTGGACTGAGGTTAGCCGTGGAGGCTGCTCTGTTTGAGCAACAGGGGGCCACGTACGACGTGGACCACTGTCGATGTGTCCGTAGTCCCGAGCAGACTCTAAGGTGACTCCACCCCTCGCAGGCATTACACTTGACTGAGGTGGAGTTGTGGTGTAGTCGTCTCCGGCATACACAGCAGGTGTAGATTTCTGGCCCTGGGTTTAACTCGATGCCAGCCCTGAGTAGAAGAATACGGAGTGAATCTAGCCCTATGGACGAACAACTTCTGGGATACTTCGCCGACCTAAACGGGGTTAGATCGCCGAAACAACAGCCCTTGGTCGGGTAAACCCCGAGTCATTTCGGTACGTAGAACCGGCTGTAAATAATTATGTTTGCTTAAGTACCCGCATCGAGTCTTACGTTTCGAATGTTGTAGTTGTAAGTTTTAGAGCTTCACGGAAACGTTTATTGCACGAGAACTAATGAAGCGATTTCAAAGAAAGGTGTGGCGTTTCAAATAAAAAATTCCAAACCTATCGATGGACTCATTTTTGTAAGTAACCAGTTCGGTTACTTTCGTAAAAAGAACGGTAAATTTGGCTTACTTTGGGGTCAATTTTGAGCCTTTAAAGTGCTCCAGCAGCTTATGATTTCCAGATATATCTTTAATTTTCGGGATATAGATTCTTTGGAGCAATGAAAATATTACCCTTAACAGATTTTATATAAATTCAACAAATATTGAGCTTTTTAAAGCAACAAAATTTTGAATAAATTTGCAATTTTGTTATTACCAAAATGCTCGAATACGCTCGAATGATTTTGTTTCGGTCTTCCTTAGTGAAAAACCCAAGATTTTTCCTTTAATTTGGTATATGGGAAGTATGGGTTGATATCTTCTAAGTATGTTTATTTGATTCAAATATATGGGCATAAATGATTTTCCATGCAAAATCACTTCGTTTTGCAAACATGTGCATTCGTGCGGGAAGAAGACAAAAAGTATGTGTGTATAGGTATATCGGCTTTTGATTGACAGATGGCGCAATATTTATAACCAAATCGCAGCGTTAATACATGCATACGTACATAGATAAAGGAAGGATAAAGACAAAGCTAAAAATAAAAACAAAAACAAAGATGTGTAAAGATAAAGGAAAAAATGAAGACCTAGGTAAATTTAAACACTTTACTTAAATAAGGGCAAAGGAGAAGGGGAATATGTAGATGAAGAATATGATAAAAACAAAAGTAAAATAGATAAATACATATAAAGAAAAGGATGAGTATGAGGATACCGATAAAAGGTATGATGAAGATAGAGGAAGAAAGATTAATATAATGGTAATTATAGAGAAAAGGATATAGATATTATAATCTACATATATTTCATGGGTTTTGTTATCCATATTTTTATCGATTTTGTTATCGAAATGTCTATCTATATTGCTATTAATTTTGCTATCGATATTTTCGGAAATTATCGATATAATAAACGATATTTTTATCGATTTATTATAGATATTTTAATCGATTCTGTAATAGATTTTTTATCGATTTTGCTATCGATTTCGTTACAGATTTTTGTCGATTTTGTCATTTCAAAAAAATTCTCAGAATCCCTTTCACATCTATAAACCGCTCTATCCACAAATTTTCCCGCAAAAATTCGAACTTGACTGAAATCCGAGGTCCAGTTGAGAATTTTCACCCATATGTAAAGTTTAAAGAATTTGCCCGCACCACTAGTATACTCTAGCCACTAGCGGCACCCCGGGCATACGCTCGCGGCACCCCAGGGTGCGGCGGCACCCACTTTGGGAAAGCCTGTACTAAAGTACAAATTTAAGGTAGCGTTAAAAAAAAATACAAAAGTCAACGGTAAGTCCTAGCTACTTAAAATTTTCACCATATTATACTAAATTTTAATGGACTACGAAACTTCGAACATACCATTTTGTAAAAATGCTGATTAAAAAGTTAAAAGTTCGTGAAATTTTTGCACAAAGTCTGAAATTGATACTAATATGGTGTTTGTTGAGTAATCAGCTATATTTTTATAAAAAATAATAAACATTAAATAAACTAAATAAAAATAGCCAATACTTGTTAAAATCTCGCGTCATATTTTATATTTGGGTCACTATGTTTTTTCCAAAGAAGGACGTAGCGGAGACTTTCTTTTTACAATTTTTGTTATGAATGGTTTCAATTTAAGTGCGAAGTTTTATTCGCAACACTTAAAAAATAACGAATGAGAATAAAAGAGCACGAATATCGATGTAAAGCAAAACTCTATGAGAAGATAATATCTGTGAATCATTAGGGGTATTCTCCAAATCTTGCAAAGCCATTGCACGTAGCACGGATTGCATGGATTGCATAACTTGCAAACACACAACAACAAAATACATGGGAAACGACATTTCCTATCGCTGCAAAATATGCAACGTCGAAACCCATGTATATATTTTGCAAAATAGCATAGCAAGATATATGCGACCCTGTGCTAGTTGTTTTGTTGTTGGAATTGCTACATATTTCTCTCATTCCTCTCATCTCGCTCACTTCATTTTTTTCTGCTGTCTCTTGTTATTGTATTTGATACATAATTTCGCTGCTTGCTACCCATGCATTCTACCACTTTGCAATGGGGTGCTCTCGTACTCTTCGAAATTTGGGATAGTATTTTTGCATTTCGTGCAATACGTGCATCGTGCAATACTTCGAGAATACCCCTATTGTATCATGGTGCCAACATTGCTTATTATTGCTCTGAGACAGGCATTTGAGAGAGTGAGTAGGACATTAAAAACAGGAGTTTCGAATATTATTAAGTAGTAGAGTTGTTAAAAACATAAAAAGCGACCGGCTTGTTCGATATAAATAAATCTGCTTCATCCTGAGCTTCGCTTGAAAAAAAAACCCCAAAATTTGTCATCCGCCGATAGTAAAACCATTTAAACGAAAAGTGAAAAGTGAACCGGTCCGGGGAAAATGAAACTCATAATACGGCTGAATGGCTTTTTCTTTTTTCATCAGCCTTTTCACCGCTTCATGTGTTCATTTCTCAAAATATTTCCCTCCGACTAAGCAAAATACTTTATACTAATATAGCCATTTTTCAGGACGAAAAGTTACCTAGTGCAAATGTTACAATGTAAGGCAAAATTTTTTAGTAAAAAAGAAAACGCTATAAGTTTGTAATTGATATCTCTTTTTCTATTAAAGAGCCAATTTACACGACGAGTTTTCACCCTGCGTTTTTGGCATGTTGCCTTTTAAAAAAGTCTTCGAAAATCCTCGAGCATTTACACGATGACTTTTTCTTTGCAGCGTTTCTTGCGTATTTTTGACATTTAAGCGTAAAATCTTCTTTGGTTGACTCTTTCGTCCTCATTTTTAAAGCGGAGCGAATCGCGAACTCGAAGCAAAAATACGAAAAAGTGAACTCGATAAAAGCGAAATGTCAAAAAACCCCTCGATTTCGCTCACCGTGCGTGCTTGCCTACCCCGCTGACTTCGCTACACTTCTTGCTTACAAGCTCGACACGCATGTCTTTTCACCCAGGGTGAAAAGTCATCGTGTAAATTTGCACTAAGTAATACAAACAAGACTACGTATAACGACAGTTTCGTTTGTTAAACAAAAATAGTTTGCAATGAATTTACCAGTGTCTGTTTTTGTGATTTATTTAACGAGTGGTGTAAAGCTTTGCTACGTATAACCTTTATTAACTAAAAAAAATAATGATTTTACTAGTCCTTCTAGTTGCGATTTCTTTAGATAAAACATGTAAATTTAAGTTGAAACATTTTAGCCTTTTTTAGCCGGTTTTTGTTTGCCAATATAGCCGGTCGGCCCAAAAAGTTCGGGCAACACTGGTTATATGTTGTATGTTGTTCCATTTTTGTTTTTAATTCTTTTTTTTTAATTTTTTCCCTGTTAAAGTTTGAATTTTTTTCCATTTTTCTAAAAAAAAGGCTGATACTCGTTGCATTCGGTTGTGCTTAAAGTGTACTCTCGTGACTATCGTAGTGTTTTCTCTTTTCTTCAAATTTGGCTGCTTTATTCGTCTTCTTTGCTTTGTATTCCGCACGTGTGTATAATATTTTCATACAAGTGTAAAATAAGGGGAAGATGCCCCGACGGGGACCCCTCTTTGGGACAATAGGTTTTCCATTTTAATGGATAGCCCAGAACGAAAACGAAAAAAGGCTCCATCGTTTACGAAAGATAATTTTCCAACATTACCCGTATTGAAAAAAGACAATCCAAAATTTTTAGTGGCTAGTTCATTAGATCCTAGCAAACCGTTGAGCAAATATTCCTGTTTGGCTGTGCACAAAGCGCTAAAGGGTATTAGCATGGAAATCAATAACATATCCCAACTAAGAGATGGTAATCTTCTTCTTCTTGTAAAAAGCAACAATGTAGCAAAAAAATTCTTATCAAGGGCACAATCTACGCTCCATGCCTAAATGACGTTGACGGAAAGTCTTTTGCAAGCGGTGTGCTAGTGCTTACATTCGATCGGTATTACCTGCCAGAAAAAATTGAAGTGTCATGTACTCCAATGAGATGCAAAAGCTGACAACTTCTTGGTCATACATTTAAACGCTGTACAAAGGCCCCTGTATGTGACAACTGTGCACTTCCACCTCATCTCCCGATTCAATGCTCTCGTACCTTGTGTGTAAATTGCTCTGGTGCTCACCCTTCTTCAAGCAAAACATGCCCAAAATTCGTGTAAATGAAGGAAATTATCACTATTAAAACTGACAATAAGTGCTCTGTTCGTGAAGCCATCCAAATTCACAAAAAACTAGTTCCTCCTACACTAAACGAAAACTCAACTTCTATCGCTGAGAAAGCAGAACAAAATAAACAACAAAACAATCCACCTGTAGCTCACGCAGTGAGCACACGGAAAAATACTGAAAACATAATCCAAAGCAATACAAACAATGAAATAGAAAACAACGATATCAGTACAATAACAACCGAAAAAGCATCTGCAGTCTATGCCATTAGAATATGTCCCTCAGCCCTCTTCATACAACAGCTCTTCTCTTCCTTATCTCAATTACGTTACTGATACTCAAAATAACCTACAATAAAAGTGCTCCAGTGGAATATTCACGGTCTTTTAAACAATTATCCAGATTTAAATATTTTAATCAAAGAATACAATCCAGATGTAATAGCTCTACAAGAAACTCATGTACCAGCTAACAAAAGAGTATACCCGCCAAACAAATATTTTAGTTTTTTCGACAACAACACTAATATCAATTCTTGCAAGCAAGGAATCGCGTTATTCGTTAAAAAGCCCATTCAACATAAGCTTGTACCTATTACATCAAATATTCAGTCATTAGCAGTAGAAATAGATATTGGTTTCAAGTTAACCATTATTTCATGCTACATTCCCCCTGAACAAAGTTTCACCAGTAGAGATATAATTGATATCCTTAATATGGTTTCCACACCTATCATTTTCTTAGGGGACTTTAATGCTTGGAGCCCGCTTTGGGGTTCAGCTTCAACCAACAAAAGAGTAGAGATATTAGAAGGCGTTACTCTATCCAAAAATCTTGTCATCCTCAATGACCGGTCTCCCTCCCACTTTTCAACCCATAAAACTTTTTCCAACCCAGATATTACTTTCTCCTCTGCCTCCATAGCTCCAAAACTCTTATGCAAAACACTAGACGAACTTCACAATAGCGACCACTTTCCTATTATAACTTCCCTTTCCACTACCAATTCCTATCATGTCAAACCCTTTCCGAAATTCCTTGTTGAAAAAGCTGATTGACCAAAGTTTTGCTCCATTTCTGCAAAATTATCTAACCAAACCCCGTCTCGACTAACATTAATGCAGAAGCTGCCGCAATCAAACGCATCATTCGCACAGCAGCTCACATAACGATACCGCAAAGTAGCACCAGAACATTCGCTTCGAAACTTCCTTACTGGAGTAATCTGCTCACCATCCTCATAAATAACAAGCATTTAGCTTGGAAAAGGTTTAAAAGAAACATGACAAATGAGAATTATATAAAGTACAAAAAAGCGAACTCGGAATTTAGACGGGAACTCAAGACGTAAAAACGACAAGCGTTCGAACACTTCACTTCTAACATTACGCAATTCTCCAGCACAAAAAGGCTTTCGTCCGATATTAAAAGACTTATCTCCACCCCTCAATACAACCACATTTCCTTCATATGTTCCTCAGAAGATCCCATTTACGAACCGCATAGCATAGCAGATGTTTTCGGTTCTACTTGGTCAGAAGACTCTCATAACTCCAACTTCCACACTGACTTCAACACCCTAAACAGCAATTACAATACTTTCCTCTACCACAACTCCTTTCCTTCTCCTGAAGCCATAACAGCACATCAGTAGTATTGTTATGCCGATTCTGGACCAGTGCAAGCAGCGCTGCTTGCACCGGTGCAGAACCGCTATACGGTTTGCTGGTGCTCTGCCGCAAGCTTTGCTGCTCCGCCGCAAGATGTCGCCGATTATCCACGTTCAGAAGCCAAATAAAAGCCGCAAGATGTCGCTGGTGACAAATCTGAGTCCGGAACCGGAACCGATCACAGGGTGTTCCGCTGATGGAAATTCGAGAAATCCGATACCATTCAGAACCGGAATCGATCACAGGGTGTACCGCTGATGGAAATCTGAGAAATCCGATACCAGGTGGTTTATATGTCGAAAATTAGTAAAGTGTGTTGGTATGCAGTCAGAAATGTATACAAACGTACATACGTACATATGTATATACATATATAGATGCTCCACCCCTAGATAAGTGTTAATAATGTGTACATAGTTGATTGCTAAGTATTTAATATGTATGTGTATATGAATGGAAAGGCCTGTTGATGATGAGAACAAATAAAATTTAATTTGAAATAAAAGAAAGTTTTATAATTACTTATTTATTTTGATAATAAGAATTTAAGCATAAATGTCCACAATTATATGAATTATAGCTTTGCTGTTGATTATAGTTATAGCTAATGTTTTTTCCTAAATACTTTATTATTTGCTTAAGAGGCTGTAAGTTTCCAAAGCTATCGAAGTAATCAATCTCATTATCGTTTTTCCAGTAAGCTACCCAATGCGTTCCCGGACCCTTTGAACTATCCAAATTTATTATTCCACATTCTCTCTTAAATGGTTTACGGGGTAAAGTGTCACACATGAATACCCCTCTAAAATTTGGAATAAATTTTGAATACTTCTTAAGTCTACATCAGTAAGAGGTCTTCTGGGTACCTTCAGTAAGAGTTTTTTTGGTATGGTTTTAAATATAATCCGAATTCCTTTTTATAAGGCTTTAAAAACATTCCTTTTCCCATTGAAATAACTTCCATTGTATTATTATGACGTTTCGCCTCCAATAACTGCTCCTTTCCAGTTTTTATAGCATTGATTGTTTTAATAATTCCTGCTGTACCGCCAGATAGACTTCCAAGTGCTCCTAATGCTACGAATAAAGGCGCTAATGGGAGAAATCCTCCAGATTTAGGTAATGGTATTACACGTGGTG
>NW_016157359.1:121729-131182 GCF_001687245.7 Rhagoletis zephyria | reverse complement strand
CTTTTATTATAGATTTTTTTCCTCTAAAAATATTATTTACAACCTTTCGTGAAATTTTATTGCATCTTTTAAGTTATCACTTTTCTTTAAATTTTGTTTAGCACTTTTTAAAGCATGTTTGAAGAGATGATAACCAGTTTTTCCTCCCACTTTCTTAGTTTTACTATAAATGTTCCCCATACCGAATTTCGTTTTTGTCTTCATTATATTTGTAGCTAACCAACATTTGTTTTCCCATTAAGATTGCTATCCTTCGGTTTAACTCTTTCCCAAGCCTTCTCAATTAATTTTTTATCAGCAATATGTCGGTTATCTAAATCTTTATTATATAAATATGATATATCATGTTCTCTACAAGCAGTGTCTAGTAGATTAATCCCTCGATCTCCTCTTACTCAAAGTTTCCGTAGTTTCGTTCCAGGTTCACAAAATTGATAACTAGGCAAATGAAGTTCAATAGGAAGCTTATTAATTATATTATTTATAAAACCTTTTCCAACGACTAACGATTTAAGAATAAGCCTATTTTCATAAATAACTCTCATATAAAATAATATTATATTCAAATAAACGCTGAAGTTTTTTTTAATAAATCTATAGTTCTATATAATTAAATTTTAAATTTCTAAATACCAATTCAACAGTTAATTTATATTCAAATACAATATTGTTATATGATTTAGAATAAACTTCTACATCATACATCGCTTCCCTATTTGTTCACTATAATACTTTAATTTAGTCTTAATATCCAAACCCCTTCTTTCATATTCATGTTGCTTTTGATGTTGCTCCATTATGTACTCCTCAATTTCACCGCCACAAACGGTTAGGAATTTTCCATTGTCATCCTCTTCATCCCATTTTTTGTAAAAAAAAAAAAAAGCATGGGCTACTCTGACTGGGATGCCCAAAACCTGTAACCGGGGACCCTCATCTTCATCTTCAATACATATATAAGGGTTTTTCATGTCTTCAAAGCACAACATCTCCAATTCGAAATCGAAGTTGTACTCTCCATGATGCTCGCTATTGAGGATTCGATTGATTCCAGGCATGATGTGTTTTATAAGTATCTTTAAACAAAGTAATAATTTCTAATGTACAGTATTAGCTTATTTATACATATTTCATAACTATATAAGAACCATTGAGGTAAACTGTTGATAAAGAACATATTTAAATATACATATATTTTAGTAATCTATTTTATACTTCATAATATGATTCAATTAAAATGTGGAAATAATCTTAAACTCAATGTTGCTGTCAAAGAATATATTTATTTTTTATTATCCTATTTAAATTTCATTATATGATTCAAATCAAATGCTAATTTATAAATAGCCTTGATCTTGATTTCATCATCATTGTTTGCCTAATAAGTATAGTAACGCCAAGTGGACGATAACGAATCCCACATAAACATATAACAAAAAAAATGCTCATAAAAGTATGTGTATATTTAAATGTTTTATTCATCTAGCATTATTCATTCATTCAATATTGCTGACTTAGTGAGAAAAGTTGTTAAGCATACTTCTTGTGAAAACTCATATTTTGTTATAGAAAGCAGGAGATATTAATAATACATATACATTTCTGACTGCATACCAACACACTTTACTAATTTTCGACATATAAACCACCTGGTATCGGATTTCTCAGATTTCCATCAGCGGTACACCCTGTGATCGATTCCGGTTCTGAATGGTATCGGATTTCTCGAATTTCCATCAGCGGAACACCCTGTGATCGGTTCCGGTTCCGGACTCAGATTTGTCACCAGCGACATCTTGCGGCTTTTATCTGGGTTCTGAACTTGGATAATCGGCGACATCTTGCGGCGGAGCAGCAAAGCTTGCGGCAGAGCACCAGCAAACCGTATAGCGGTTCTGCACCGGTGCAAGCAGCAAAACATGCCGATTCTGGACCTGTGCAGGTACTGGTCCAGAATCGGCATAACAATACTACTCACATGCACCTATTCCAATCGAATAGTTTGATGCTTTAATCTATTCGATGGCAGGAAAAAGCCCCGGTGCAGACAAAATCCCTTACCCCGTCCTAAGAAATCTCCCCCACACCGTTAAATACAGAATCATAAACCTTTATAATTCTATTCTAGCCCAGGGAATTTATCCCCAAGAGTGGAAAACTGCGGCTATTCTACCTATTGTCAAGCCAAATAAAAACAATGCAATAACTTCAAACTATAGATCTATTTCTCTGCACACCTGTATATCTAAGGTATTAGAAAAAATTATTTCCAGACGACTTATGTGGTTTGCCGAACAGAATAACCTTATTAACCCGCTCCAATTCGCTTTCCAAAAAGGCGTGAGTGTGATAGATCCTTTATTAATTTTCGACAACTTCTCCTCTTCGGCTCTTGCGGCAAGAAATCACGTCTCTATCTTAAGTTTGGACTTCGAGTATGCTTATGACAGAATAGGCTCCCATGTCATTCTTTCGGAACTCAAGCGCTGGAAAATTGGAGAGAGAATGTACAACGTTATCAAGTCGTTGCTCTGTAACAGAAAATTCTTTGTTCGCGTCAATAATTGTCGTCCGAAAATTGTTCCCCTTTTCAATGGCATCCCACAAGGTTCGCCGCTTTCGGTTTTATTATTTACATTAGCCTTTAACAAAGTAAGTTTCATCATATCGTCATATGCTCACATAGATCATTTTGCCTATGCTGATGATGTTCTAATTTTTTCAAAAATTAAAGACCTAACGCAAGTAAAAATAGTTTTTTCTAATATCTTAAAGGACTTAATCAATTGATCCAAATCATCGGAAGCACAGATTTCGGTCAGTAAAAGTTCTTCATTTCACATATGCAGAAAACACAAATGTTCACCCCTAAGCCTTTCCTTGTTTATCACTACCATTCCCCATACTGACACATTGAGAATTTTGGATAGAATTTTTGATAAGAGACTTTCTTATAAGTTTAATTTCTAGACTAAATATCATTAAGTTTTTATCGTCCAAGCATTCTTTTGTGCACATAACCACACTTGTTAATGTAACAAAGCTCTAATATTAGGTAAAATTGACTCCGGACTCGCTATATACGGACACTGCGCAAATCAGCACATTAAAAAAACTCCTACAAGCTCCATACCATGCTGAAGCCAGCAGAAGCATTCGTGCATTCCCCACCTCACCAATAAGAGTAATCCTAGCTGAGGCCGGGTTGCCGGGAATTCCAGAGAGGGTAGAATACAATTATATGATGCTTATACCAAAGATCTTACTCTGCAGAAATGAAACTCTATTCTCTACTGTGAAATCCTGTAAACAAATGAAGTCACAGACGAACAAGCCATCTGCAATCTTTCGCATCGTAAGCTACATTAAGGAACTAAATATTCTATCCACGCCGAAGTTGAGTACTCATAAGCGATTTACCTGAGCATCCAAAACTGTCTACAGGTGCCATCGAATACAGTCAACTTTACAACAAGGCAATTGAGCCTTTAAGGACGGAGTGGGAATTTATGTTTACAGACGGTTCCAAGTCCAACACCAGCACTTCTTTTGCTGTAACAAAAGGGTCAGGGGTTACAATTTCTGTCGGTGCTCTACCCATGTACTGCTCGGTATTCACAGCCGAATCAGCAGCATTACTAGAAGCTATACATTTT
The DNA here is from genome assembly GCF_001687245.7 of Rhagoletis zephyria. Lineage (NCBI taxonomy): Eukaryota > Metazoa > Arthropoda > Insecta > Diptera > Tephritidae > Rhagoletis > Rhagoletis zephyria. Next base: position 127,526 of record NW_016157359.1, on the reverse strand, counting down.
GCCTCTAAACACGAAAGGAAATTCGTCATATGTACTAACAGTAAATCAACCATCGAAGCCCTCTTCAACAGCTCCAACGACTCTCATATAATTTCTAAAATGCGTGAAGTTCTTTTTCGACATAAAAAATCAATTAAAATCATGTGGGTACCAGGACATGTCGGAATAGAAGGCAATGAGTATGCGGATAAAATAGCCAAGGCTGGCAATGATGAACCATTACACCTGTTTAATTATGTGTCCCCGAAGGACATCAAAAAACTTATACAAAGATTGACTACTTCTAAATTTTCTTCAACATGGCTCAGCTATCAACACAGGTACAGAAATTATAACTTTTATGGAAGTAAGCCTCAGTATTTGCCACACATAGCGTGCCACAAAATCAAAACCTTTGTTCGTCTGAGAATCGGCCACACCGTATCCACTCATTCCCATCTTCTAAGAGGTACTAATAAACAAGCATGTCCGTTTTGCGGTTCAACAGAATCAACAATATCTCACTTATTGGACGAATGCGTGGGACTAATTCACATCAGAGCTTCCATAGACAGACGACACTTACATACAAATGTGGAATGATTAATTGATTTCTCAGAAACTATTAGGGCTATCGAAAAATGATGTACACTGCCGCCAAAATGTATTTGCACAGAAAATTTTTTTCAATATGTGCAAAAATTTTTGTTCAAGCCAGGCAAACTATAAGCGCTATAGAAAAATTATGTATACTGCCGGCAAAAAGTATTGACACAGAAATTTTTTCACAATATATGCAACAATNTAAGCGCTATAGAAAAATTATGTATACTGCCGGCAAAAAGTATTGACACATAAATTTTTTCACAATATATGCAACAATTTTTTTTCCAATATTTTTCCGCCAATTTTTTATAAAAATATGGTTTATTCTACAACAAAACACATAAAAATATAATTCCTAAACTTTGAATAAGACTCACGAAAATTCAGCAAATTTTCAACTTTTTAATCAGATTTTTTAGCATTTTTTTTTGAGTATGCAGTTCTGCAGCCCATTAAATTCTTGTAAAAAACCTGCAAGTTCGAAGTTAACGGTAAATCAGAGGTAATTCTTAGCTACTTAAAACTTATACTTTATTATAATAAAACTGATTGTACTTCAAATCTGCATATCCAAAAAAAATTTAAAAATCTGATTAAAAAGTTGAAAATTTGCATGAACATTTGCTGAATTTTTGTGAGTTTTGCTGAAAGTTTAGGAATTATATTGTTATGTGTTTTGTTGTAGAATGAACCATATTTTTATAAAAAATTGGTGGAAAAATATCAGAAAAAAAATTTTTTTACATATATTGTGCAAAAATGTCTGTGCCAAAACTTTTTGCCGGCAGTATACATAATTTTTCGATAGCGCTAATAGTTTGCCTGGCTTGCTTCGTAAATTCGTATACAAAGCTAAGTAGTTGTGGCCATTTAAAATGCTTATGACTTTCGCCAAATCTAAAAATTTTTCTCCAAAAAGCAGACGTATGTTTTTATAGATGGGACATATACCAATAAAGTGATAGATACATTCAACTTCCCCCAAATTACAAACTGGACAAATTTCCGAAGAAACGTTTTTAAAAGGTCTTGCGTTGAGGTTGAGGAGACCCGCTCTAGCGCAGAAAATCAAGCTTATTTTGTACGTGCTAAATTCATCACTAAAATATGTTTGAGATAATGGGCCAAGCTTTGGGTACCGGTCACGAGAAGTTGACTTTTGGGCACATTCTAAAAACATACTGAACTCATTCTCAACAAGCTTAGCCAGTAAGGTAGGGATGTAACTGCCTAGTGCCTTTGGAGAGAAGTCTGTTATATCGTTCCACCCTTTTACCCAATACGTAGCTTTCTGCAGCGTCTCTTCCGCCAGTATTCGCGGCAACCTTTAGTTTTCTAGGTTCAGACATCTGTCTATAAAAATCATGTGAGAGCGCAGTGTATGAAAAAATTTCGGAAAGATACCCGTTTCAAGGTGCAGCATATAATTCGGGGTGTTAGGTGGGAGAAAAATAAGTTTTTTTATGAAAAAACGTAGAAGCTTTTCCACTTGCTCATATATTTCAAAGCCCCATATTTGGGACCCATAAAACATGATCGACCTGGAGGCTGAATCAAAAATTTTTAGCTTCCTGGACAAGAGTATTCTTGAGTTGTTTATGAACCTTAACCACGTAGCGTTAATGGCGTTCTTAGCGTTAACAAGCTTAGAATCCAGGTGTTTGGAATATGAGAGCTTGTAGTTCAGAAGTACTCCTAAGTATTTATATTCATTTACGATATCCACCAGCTGATTACCATAACTCCAGCTCCAATTAGATGGGATTCTTGTACCTTTCCTGAAAACTAAGATCTTCGATTTCATTAAGTTTAATCTAAGCGCCCATTGTGTACAGTACGAGTGCAATGCATCAACCATTTCTTGCAGCTGCTGCGGATATTCCGCCAGCAAGACTATATCGTCCGCATACATTAACACTTTTATAGTTGTATTAGCCACTTTAGCTCCACCAGGGAGATAGTTGTGCAGCTCGTTGGCTGTTAGTGTTAACGTATATAAGACGTAGCGTTTCGACTAGATGACTCGAGAGACCATAGGGAGCTAGTTTCTGTATCTCCTCAAATTCGCGATATATTTCGAACGAAGCCCTCCTCTACCAGCCGCAACAGCGCTATTGTGATAAAATTTCACTCACCGCTTGATCGTAAATAATCGCACGTGCCTTTGGCGAGTACCGTAGACGAGTTAAATCCGCGGTCCCCCTTATGCCTATTGGTTTTGATGGTACATTCCATATTATTGAGAGTCTCACTCCCGAGAATCGGCGCATACTGCAAGAGGCCATTAGAATGCGAAGACAAGGTAAACTCTCGTCTGTACGCACAGTCCGTGGCTATGTACAAGTTCAGAAAGAGAAGGGGAAGAATAATTTGGCGACAAAGATTATGTGTAGAGAGGACTTGGCGCAGTTTCACTAGTTACCGCTTGTTATTATTATTTTTCAACCACGTATATTTTGTTAATATTGTTAAGATAGCGCACCTCTTCTTATGCTGTTTGTTTTTGTCTAACTTCGCTGTCTGTTATTGTTGTCTTAAAGTTGCTTACTTTATTTTCCACTATAAACGTAAACAACAGCGAATCGACTAGCGTTGCTGACTGTAGTCTTGAAAAATTTGTTAAATGTGTTATGCCGACGCCAGAGCGGATTTAATATAGTGCACTTTAATGCGCGCAGCCTAAATCCTGAAAAAATGGATGTGGTTAGAAATACTTTTGAATTTTCATCCGTAGACATAATCTGCGTTTCTGAGACCTGGTTCAACTCTGATATTAGTGACCCCCACAATGATATTAAAGATTATAAACTTTTCCGATCTGGCAGAAATGGAAAAAGGGGTGGGGAGGGTAGCGATATATTGTAAAAAATACTTGAGTACGAAGCTGTTGTATCAATCAATCGATGGTATTACTGAATACTTGCTTGTTGAGCTGTTTAACTCTGTATGTAAAATACTTTTGTCATGTGTTTACAATCCTAATAAATGTTGTAGAGTTTGTGATTATTTTAATGTTCTGTCCCCTCTGTTGATTATGAATATATTATTGTTTGTGGAGACTTCAATGTTAATTTGCTTAGCCAAGATTACTACAGTTCTCGATTAAGAGATGTCGTCGCTACTGTTGGATTATCGTTTGTTAATACATCTATACCTACAAAGTATGGAAATAACTGTTGTCCATGTCTGCTTGATTATTTTATTGTGTCTGACCCTCAAAGTGTGCTAAAATTTGATCAGCCGTCCTTTATATCAGACCATGATCTCATTTTCTGTTATTTTGATTTGAATCTTAATTCTGACCGAACTAACTTAGTAAACAACCATATCTCATTTGACTACCGTTTTCTAAACGTTGATAATCTCTTAACTGACCTCTCACACATTAATTGGTCAATGTGCTTGGGACTTTGCACAGTGAATGAGAAGCTTGCCTTTTTTAATGACAACGTTCTGAGTGCTCTTAGAGCTCATGTCCCGCTACGCACTTTTGAGAACAGATCCTTATCGTGCCCTTGGTTCAACTCTGCGGTCCGAACTATGATCAGAAAGCGTAAAAAGGCTTATTCTCGGTGGAAAAAGAACGGTTCAGATGCAAATTGGTCTGCATTTATGGTAGTTAGGAATGAAGCCACTTCAGTAATTAAACGTGAAAAGCGCAGGTTCTTTGGAAAAAAGTTGGATCCCTCACTCCCCAATAATGTCCTGTGCCGAAACTTAAAAAATCTCCGAGTACATGTCAGTAACAGCACTAGCTGCCTACTCGAGCCTGAAACTCTAAATAACTTCTTTGTGAGCCGTGCGTCTTCCCCTTGCTTACTCGCCCCAAACATTTCATTTTCGTGTCGTCGTCCTTCTGTTGATGAAATGTTTGAATTTAGTGCTGTGTCTGAGTGTGATGTAGTAAGATGTATCAATAAAATACGGTCCAATGCAATCGGCGAAGACGCCATTCCAATACGATTTATTAAAATAATTTTACCGCTTATTTTACCTACCTTGACTCATATTGTCAATCATTGCTTCACCACCTCTTATTTCCCTGACGCATGGAAGGTTGCAACTGTAATTCCGGTAGCTAAGAATAAATTTGCATGTAGTCCTTGTTATTTTCGTCCTATTAGTATCTTGCCTGTCTTGTCTAAAGTACTTGAGTTTTTGATTTCTGAACAAATATATGTCCATCTTGAGAAATTTAGGTTATTGTCCCCGTTCCAGTCCGACTTTAGAGCTAGACACAGGCTATGATTCAAATACTTGACGACATTCGGATATCCTTTGATAAAAACCACCTGACAATATTATGCCTTTTGGATTTCTCCAAAGCTTTCGACTCAGTTAGCCATGAACTACTATGCCTCAAACTCAAAAACTATTTTGGGTTTAGTGACTTTGCCGTGCAGTTAATGAAGAGCTATCTGTCCGACCGAGCCCAGAGAGTAAGAGTTGGTGCTGAAGTATCTAAACTAAAACCACTATTAACGGGTGTACTCCAAGGCTATATTTTAGGGCCATTGCTATTTAGTTTGTTTATTAATGACATCTTCAGTGCTTGCCAATATGCAAAAATGCATGCTTACGCGGACGATATACAGATTTATTTGTCAGGAACTTTTTAAGACATGGCTAACTTGTGCGCGAATTTCAATAGAGAATTAATGTATATATCGTCTTGGTTTTCGAAAAATGGTCTTTGTCTCAACTGTGATAAATCCTTTGTGTTGCCTGTATGTAAAAGAAATATTAAATTTGGTATTATTCCGTCCTTGTACATTGGTGATAAGTCTCTTAAATTTGTTTCTAAAGTGACTAATCTTGGTTTTGTTATAAACACTAACCTAACATGCACTGATCATGTTAACTCTGTCGTAGGCAAAGTCTATTATACTTTAAGAAATTTAAGAATGTCTGCAACTTTTACGCCATTAATCGTTAGACGTAAACTGGCCATTCAATTAATATTGCCAATTATCTGCTATTCTGAGCTAGTCTACAGCAGCCTAGATTCTCAATCTTCCCATAAAATTGATGTAATATTCAATCATGTTACTCGATATGTTTTTGGGCTATCGAAATTTGATCGAATATCCGATTGGAAATCACGACAGTTGGGCTGCAGTATCACAAAATTTTTTTTTTTTCGCCTAATGACGGATAAAGATCCTAGATATCTATACGAAAAATTATCCTTCTCAAAGTCTTCACGCCTTAC
>NW_016157359.1:120988-121505 GCF_001687245.7 Rhagoletis zephyria | reverse complement strand
CAGCTTCTTGACACTCCTCATCGTACCAGTTGTTCTTTCGGGCTCGCTGGAATGCGACTACTTCTTCGGCGGCGGTACTTAATGAGCGGGAAATGTGGTTCCACTGCTCGCATATGTCGGTTTGTTGAAGAGTGCTCTCTGAGAGCAGGTGTGAGAGTCGAGTAGCGAAAGCGCTGGCTGTCTGTTGTGATTGCAGCTTTTCGACGTTAAGCTTTCCTTGCATATTTGGGCGCACATTTTTTGCTGCACAGAGGGGGGTGCGTATCTTGGCTGCAACAAGATAGTGGTCCGAGTCGATGTTTGGGCCTCGGAGTGTGCGTACGTCTAAAACACTGGAAGCGTGCCTTCCGTCTATCACAACATGATCGATTTGGTTTCTCGTTTTTCGATCCGGAGACAGCCACGTAGCTTGATGGATCTTTTTATGCTTGAACCTAGTACTGCATACTACCATGTTTCGGGCCCCGGCGAAGTCGATCAGCCTCAATCCGTTGTCAGACGTTTCGTCATGGAGGGT
>NW_016157359.1:98805-120963 GCF_001687245.7 Rhagoletis zephyria | reverse complement strand
GGGCTCGCTGGAATGCGACTACTTCTTCGGCGGCGGTACTTAATGAGCGGGAAATGTGGGACCACTGCTCGCATATGTCGGTTTGTTGAAGAGTGCTCTCTGAGAGCAGGTGTGAGAGTCGAGTAACGAAAGCGCTGGCTGTCTGTTGTGATTGCAGCTTTTCGACGTTAAGCTTTCCTTGCATATTTGGGCGCACATTTTTTGCTGCGCAGAGGCGGGTGCGTATCTTGGCTACAACAAGATAGTGGTCCGAGTCGATGTTTGGCCCTCGGAGTGTGGTTTCTCGCTTTTCGATCCGGAGACAGCCACGTAGCTTGATGGATCTTTTTATGCTTGAACCTAGTACTGCATACTACCATGTTTCGGGCCCCGGCGAAGTCGATCAGCCTCAATCCGTTGTCGGACGTTTCGTCGTGGAGGCTGAATTTTCCGACGGTGGTTCCAAAGATCCCTTCTTTGCCCACCCTGGCATTGAAGTCGCCAAGCACGATTTTGATATCATGACGGGGGTAGCGCTCGTAGAAGAGATCCTTGGATGCCTCATCCTTCTCTCCGTCTNTTCGCAACCAAATACACGTTTATATAGCGAGCCGCTTGCTCCAAGCAGACACCCGCTTGCAGCCGCACCTACTGGTGAACAGACGCTGCAGACTTCAGTGAGCCCTTAAACCGAATAAGTCAGAGTGGCCCCACCGAAGCTCCCTCTCTTTCTGCCGTGACCCAAGGCTCCACTTGGATTGGTTACCGCATCTCGCACATGGGTTGCTCACGTTGCCGTTATCTAGCATCTGCAAGACTATTTTTCGTCAATGCTATTCGCACCTGGAACTCGGTTCCAGGACATATTCGCAACAGTCTAAATAAAAGCAACTTTAGGAGTGTTTTGTACTCGTATTTTCGTTAACTTATTAACTCATTATCAACGGAGGTTCGCTATCTATATAAATTGTAAATGTGTATGGTTTTAGATATAATTGAAAATTCTGAAATGTCGTTCTTTTTCTTTTTAATTTTTATTTATTTATTGACTTTTTTTATATTTATTTATTTATTTATTTATTTTTTATTTATTTTTTTTTTTTTCTCTCTTGTTTTTATATAGATTTGTAAGTTTTGCCTAATGCTATTTGTCAGGCTTTGTTTGACATGATGTACTATGCACTTTTTATTCTCAACTCTTATTCTTGTCTTAATTTTAAGTTACCGTTGTACTAAAAAAGATCTTTGGGATCTTATTATACTAATTTTCTTTATAATAATAAATGAAATGAAATGAATAAAGGAATAAAAGAGCATTTCGAGGGATAGCATCGAAAGCACAGGAGAAGTCGATGAAAAAGACAAATGTTTTAGAGTTAGAAGCAAAGTTTAAATGTACAATACTAGTTATATTGAACAAATTATCCACTGTAGAGTAGTTCCTGCGGAAACCGGTTTGAAACTCGTCAAGAATCTCATTGCACTCAACCCAGGAATTTATTCTATTTAAAAGTAAGCCCGTAAAGATTTTGTATAGTTGAAAGCAGAGGAAGGATCACCTTTCTTGAAGAGATCAATTGTAACAGACGTGCGGAACGGTGGGGATTTGCTTTTTAAGATATATATAGTTAAGAAGTGCTAAAAGTTCGTTTAAAAACATTGTGGTGCAAATTTATAAAACTAGTAACTTATACCATCACTACCAGGAGATTTGACTTTTCCGGCATTTCTAAGCACTAAGCGAAGCTCGTTCATCTCAAAAGGAGAATCGATGAAGGGGTCCATGGTGGACGGCAAGGCCCAATGTGTGTCAAAATCACACGGATGAGAATAAATCTTCTTGAAGTGAGCATAAAAATCGCAGAGTTGAAGGTCAGAAGCAAAAAACGGCTTTGAAAACTTCAACGAGTTGGCTAGATGCCACCAGTCACTAGTGTTCTTGACGCTGTTTTAAAGCTCAATTTGCTTACAGCTCCCACTCAACTTTTTCCGCGAACAAAGATTGTTATATCTTTTACGACAGGTGATATATTTATCCTTATCCTCATCTCTATTAGATCTCCTGAAGACAGTAAGGAAGTTTAACATTTTTTTACGCAGGTTATGACATTGGCTGTCAAACCACGAATGTTTTGGCGTGAAGTAAGCTTTACTTGACTGGTTAGAAGCTGATGCCTTAATTTTGTCAGTTAATATAGTAACTTTATCTTCTATTGGTATGCTTGAATAAATATAGTCGCATTCACTCTTATCTGCTATGAGACGAGCGTACCTTTCAGCGTAGCTATCTTTCCATTTCAGTTTGGGTGTAGGAGATTTTACCACATCGCTGCTTGATCGTGTCCGCGAACAGAAGTTCAAAATAACTGGCATATGGTCTGAATATTCTTTGGCACCAATGCAAAAGTCACGTATGAAGGGAAGTATATCATAGGAGCAGATACCGTAATCAATGACAGAGCTACCGGCACCACCGCAAAATGTTATCTCGCCACTCTTATCGCCTGAGGTTCTTCCATTTAATATAAGACCTCCCATGTCATCGAAAATATTAAGCAACTGTTTGCCCTTCCTATCTAATATAACATCTTTCGATTTACGGGTTTCATAAATATGCGGGAAAGCTGAAAGAATATTCTCATCGACCACTTGAGATACACCTAAGCGCGCGTTGAGGTCCCCAAGTATACAAAATGAGCTCGGATTGAAATTATTCATTAGGTTTTCAAACGTTTTAAAGTCTTCATTCCAATTTGTGCAGTTTATGTATTGGGGAATTAAATAAAAGATCACCTTATCTAGTTTAATCCTCATAATTACACTATCACATTGACTCATAAACCTAAGATCGTAAAGATGCTCAAGGCTCTTCCTGAAACCCTAGAGACAACCCGCACTCGCCCGACCAGCTTTGTGCAGCTTGGACGCATCAGTCCATTGTAGCTGAAAGTCTGTAAAGTATTGAAAAAATGTTGATCTGTCTTCAGCCATAATATGTGTTTCGAAAAGGAAAAATATGTCAAAAGACTTAATGTAGCTAAAAAACTGGCCATATTTAAGTTTACTATTTAGGTTAGCTACGTTATAAGACAAGATTGCAATATTGTTTAAGTTTTCGTCATACCCTGAATCTACATGTACATTCGCAATACTACTACCTAGCCTACTTAGTTTTTTTTCGTTTATTTTGCAAAATTTTATCATAGATCGAGTGAGTCGCCATACCAGTCCTTCAGCATTCCTAACGCCGGTTCGCCTCCGCATTTCAGCACGTTGCCACTGTCGTAGTTCATCCACTTCCCGCATACATTTAAGGAGTCGTTGTGTACAAATACTTTCTTGCTCCGGTCAATGGAAGAGAGAGTTTTCTTAATTTGTAGGAGGACTCCTTTGTGTGTACGTTTATCTTCGCATAAATCCCTCTCTATGAATACCGAAGACCCCGCCAGTTTTTTGGAATTTCTTAGGACTTCAGATGCCACGTGTGCGCATTCAAATTCTGCAACGATGCCAACCTTGTTTTTGCCCCGAAATATTATGTGCGTTTCCCGGACTTTGGCCTCCGGTAGTTCCAGCTTCTCTTGTAAAAAGGTCCCAAGGTTATCTTTGTTTGCCGTCTCTAAGTACAGCCCTTTTACTACCACGTTTTTGCTTCTAATATTTTCGGATAGGTTGCGTAGTTCCTTGCGGTCTGCCTCTATTTCTGCTTTTAATATTTTAATTTCTTCCTTCAGCGCTTTATTCTCCTCCTCTAACTCACACAGTTTCTGCGAAACGGAACCCAACTGTTGCTTGATACCGTTCACGTCATCTTGCGTTGCAAGGTTACGCAGATTCCCTTGACAGTTCTGTTCCATTGCTTTAATCGCGTACAACACATCGTTTGGTGACGTCACGGGGCTTGTTTGAGATTTTGGACGCTTAGCAGATGGCATAGAGGAGGGTTTAGGTGGTGATCTACCAATGTTGGGCATTTTAGCGGAAATAATACAAGACTTTGAAAAAACACACTGTGCACCCTGTATAGTTTGAGAGCCAGTGCTACAGAACTGCTTAATCGAAACGCAGGACTGCACTGTGTATACTGCGTTACCACTGCCTTAAAAGTGACCGAAAGAGTCAGCTGGCTTTGTTTATCTCAACAGTCAAAATACGCGCTTCGGGAAAATTAAATTTTAGTGCTTTTATTTCTGCTATCGTGCGGGAGTCCATGAATAAAAGTTAAATCAGGGAAATCCGGATATGAAGCGAGGGTTCACCAAACCACCGACACCCATCCACTGCTGTTATGTTTAGCCACACACCGCGCACCAGCACAAACCAACGAAAGCGTAGCTGTACAATGATAACAAAAAGAATCTAGAGGCCGGGAGCCACACAACCGCACTCAACGACTGCACTTCCTATTCGATAGTCCAATAGTTTGCCTGGCTTGCTTCGTGACGCCTGATAGGAACTTTTGCGTTGACCATTACAAAAATAGGCTTGAAATGCAAACAGGGTTTATAATGTAAACACTATTGGCTTCGGTTGAAAGGTTAAATCCTGCTGTTCCACAGGAAGAAACAGTTTTCCCGCTCAAACGGGGTTATTTATGTTCCACTCGTGTTCTTTTTAATTCGTCCCACTTCTTCTTGATATACCCATGGCCCGTTGATGTGTGTAGGACATCTGTGGCGCCTTAAAAATTTCGCGCTTCTTAGTATTCATACTTAAAGGATGGGGCATTATTAAGTCATCTAAAAAGTAAATTTTGTAGAGCGGTATCTAAATACATATCTTGATTCCAGCGCCATTTACTTTTTGGTACTTTTTTTGCTGAAGCACTTCTTATTAAAAAAATACCCACATTACATAACAAAGATTCAAGAGTTTTACATATATGTTTAAGGTCGTACAAACACCTCTTTATAGAGGTCGAAACTTTTTATTATGTGTTTTTGTACATATCCTCACTTGTAGTATCCTCCAAAAGTTGGTCCCTCTAAATTTCCTCTTTTGATTTCGCGTTTAGTTAAAGTTAAAAAAATTTAGAAAAATAGGGTTTTTAGATTTTACCTTATGAAAACTCCTAACAGGCTGAGTCCAAAATAAATACATCGATTTAAAGCTCTATTCCCTTTTGAAAACATGTTTTATTTCTAAAATCAGATGAAAAACAGTAAAGCTGTTAATAGGTAAGTGCACGCACGTACATAATGGTTGTTATTAAATTAAATAAAAATGAAGGGATCAGGAACTAAAAGAAATCTATTTTCATGTTATACTCGACTCTACCTACAACCTACACTATGTTTTGTTTTGGGTGTATTTCGTGATTTATTTTTGTACCACCGTGTAATCAATGATTTTTACGTGTAGCCCATGAGATGTGAATTTAATGGAAATTAGAGACTTCTAGAAACACATGTCGGCCGCTGTGGTGTAGTGGTAAGCAGTGCGCGCTTTCACTCACCAGCACCTGGGTTCAAGCCCTGGTCAAAGCAACATCGCAAAAAATTTTGAAAAAGGTTTTTCTTAACAGCGGTCGTCCCTCGGCAGGCAATGGCAAACCTCCGAGTGTATTTCTGCCATGAAAAACAGCTTCTCATCATAAAAATACAATCGCCGTTCGGAGTCGGCGTAAAACTGTAGGTCCCTCCGCTTTGTGTGACAATATCAAGGCGCACGCCACAAGTTGGAGGAGAAGCTCGGCCAAACACTAACATATGTGTAAGCGCCAATCTATTATTATTATTAGAAACACATGATTTCCGTCATATGATTGGCTTAGTGCCAAATTTTTTTATTTTTGTTGAGAAATCTAAAAAAAAAAGGTTTTGTAAATTGCACCGATTTCAAATCGTATAATTTGCAAAACATGCCTAATAGCTTTTACTAAAAATTCCATTTTAATCGATTATAATTGATCTTTACCAACAATTATTGTAAAAATAAAGATGTTGTGAAAATCGAGTTTTTTGCAGCTCTAGTTCCAAGTGAGCAATTGTTCAGTGCAGCCGGCCTTATATACGAGCCTCTAAGAATTAGCCTCATGGGAGAAAAGGCAGAAATATTACTTTTTTTGAAATATAATATTCCCCTTTTGAATTTTGACTCTAATAATTTACAAAATTTTTGAGTAATAAAAACGATGACTTAACCTGTTTATAGCTTTTTTAATTTTATTTCCGAAATTCGCATTCGCGAATGTGAAAAATATGACATTCAAAACTTCCTTAATATGTATGTATGGATATTTAAAGCACATTAATTTGAAGTTCATTTAAAATTAAATACAAGTCCTCCAAATATTTTTTTTACCCATAAAAGTTTTTTTTTTCCGTAACAACAAATACACCACCCAGTAAATTAAATTGAACCAAAACATAATAATATAGGATAATAGGAGATATTTCCCCTCCCAAATCAGAGTCAGTCCAGAAATCCGAGTTTGGCTAAGAATTTCTATTACACTCTTGGTATTGTAATTCTAATTCCGGCACAATTTCGTGCTAATTGAAATTTCTTTCTGATATGAAATTGGCCATTTCTTATAGATTTTGTCGCTGAACTCATATCTGAAATAAAATACATCTCTTGTCCTTTCATAAGCCGCACAGTATACTTTTTGAACACTGCACGCGAATTAATCGTAGCGTTTTCGGCAGAAGCAGCATTTTGGTACGAAACAAAATGGTTTTGACAGCTAAAGTAAATCCCTCGAAAACTCGAAAAAACATGCAAAATACCCCGTGTATTTATTCCAAAACAAAAAATTTATGTATTTTTATTGTACTAGTATTATAGATTTTGAGACGAGCGACACGATTCCACTGTTTAAAATTCGAAGAAAAATTTGAACGCCTTAATTTAAAAAATACATTATTTCCGGCTGGAAAATAATCTAGGAAAGTCTGTCATTTACCTTGGCCATGGCTAGATATGCCATAATATTGAAAAATCCGTGACGGGCCTGGGCAGGCGCAAATATGTAAAATATTGACTCGATAAGTTTTATTTTGGTGTTACCTGGGCCCTGAATCAGATCGCCTATTTACTGGCATTATATCATGCAATCCAGGGATGTGTGTAGTCAGGAAAATGGATAATTGAATTAAAAAAAAGTTTTCATTCATCATTTCAACATTTTTCAATGACGAATAAATTTATATTCTTTATTCAAGCACCTTCGAATGATGAATAAATTTTCATTCATCATTCAAGTAATTTCAAATAAGAATAAATTTTTATTCTTCATTAAGGAACTTTCGAATGATGAATATATTTTTATTCATCATTCAAGTAATTTCAAATAACGAATAAATTTCTATTCATCATTCAAGTAATTTAGAATGATGAATAAATTTTTATTCATCATTCAAGTAGTTTCAAATAAGAATAAATTTTTATTCTTCATGNAAAGTTTTTTTTTTCCGTAACAACAAATACACCACCCAGTAAATTAAATTGAACCAAAACATAATAATATAGGATAATAGGAGATATTTCCCCTCCCAAATCAGAGTCAGTCCAGAAATCCGAGTTTGGCTAAGAATTTCTATTACACTCTTGGTATTGTAATTCTAATTCCGGCACAATTTCGTGCTAATTGAAATTTCTTTCTGATATGAAATTGGCCATTTCTTATAGATTTTGTCGCTGAACTCATATCTGAAATAAAATACATCTCTTGTCCTTTCATAAGCCGCACAGTATACTTTTTGAACACTGCACGCGAATTAATCGTAGCGTTTTCGGCAGAAGCAGCATTTTGGTACGAAACAAAATGGTTTTGACAGCTAAAGTAAATCCCTCGAAAACTCGAAAAAACATGCAAAATACCCCGTGTATTTATTCCAAAACAAAAAATTTATGTATTTTTATTGTACTAGTATTATAGATTTTGAGACGAGCGACACGATTCCACTGTTTAAAATTCGAAGAAAAATTTGAACGCCTTAATTTAAAAAATACATTATTTCCGGCTGGAAAATAATCTAGGAAAGTCTGTCATTTACCTTGGCCATGGCTAGATATGCCATAATATTGAAAAATCCGTGACGGGCCTGGGCAGGCGCAAATATGTAAAATATTGACTCGATAAGTTTTATTTTGGTGTTACCTGGGCCCTGAATCAGATCGCCTATTTACTGGCATTATATCATGCAATCCAGGGATGTGTGTAGTCAGGAAAATGGATAATTGAATTAAAAAAAAGTTTTCATTCATCATTTCAACATTTTTCAATGACGAATAAATTTATATTCTTTATTCAAGCACCTTCGAATGATGAATAAATTTTCATTCATCATTCAAGTAATTTCAAATAAGAATAAATTTTTATTCTTCATTAAGGAACTTTCGAATGATGAATATATTTTTATTCATCATTCAAGTAATTTCAAATAACGAATAAATTTCTATTCATCATTCAAGTAATTTAGAATGATGAATAAATTTTTATTCATCATTCAAGTAGTTTCAAATAAGAATAAATTTTTATTCTTCATGCAAGCACTTTCGAATGATGAATAAATTTTTATTCTTCATTCAAGCACTTTCGAATGATAAATAAATTTTTATTCATCATTCAAGTGATTTCAAATAACGAATAAATTTTTATTCATCACTCAAGTAATACTGAATAACGCGTAATTTTTCATTTATTCATTCTTTCTTGATCACATTAGCAGGTAGACAGTCATGGTAAATGCTCATGTCGTATATACATACTAATTGTGTATGAAATATTATAAAATATTATATCAAAGTCCACATATGTATGCATATAAGCATGGCCATAAGGATGTACTTATTTAATTATCTATATCTGTACATATCTTATTACATTAAACAAGCAATTGAGTAGTCTACTTGCAAAGTGTGCTATGTAAATTTTTTTTCGATTTTTAAATTTTGGTGGATTACGTACCAGTATTTAAAGTAGTTTCATGTCCACTAACAGCACAGTGCAAAATTCTTTTATATTCTGAAAAAATAGCATAAAATGTTAACTCTTCTTCCAAAAGTCGCTATCATACTTATTTATAAACTTTCAAAAGTATCCATCTTCTGATGAACCTAGAAAACTGCTTTAGGTCGCATAGATTGTTAAAGTTATCTTTCATGGTATGTTAAGTTATAATTTCATAAGGCTCTTATTTATCCAAATTTTCAGGTAATAATAAAAAAGATTCAATTTAAATGTTATTTGTTGTCGTAGTCGTTTTTTCGAATTTATGGCTTTATATTATAAAATCACATAACGCTGTTTGCAAGTGGACTACTCAATTCTTGTATATATCCATAGGGTTCTCGAAAACGGTTCTAACGATTTTGACGAAATTTTGTACACAGATAATGTTTTAGATTTTAAGGTTATCCGAATAGTTACTATCTCCGAGAAGACTCGTATAAGGTTGCTACCTATTCGAAATTAGTTACAAATTAATTAAAACATCATAATATGGGTATCAAAAGGAAGGCATTTTAAATATCCCTAATTCAAAAATATTTTTAATTGGGTTGCCACCTATTTTGATTCACATATTTATTTAATTTTTAAATATAACTATGGTTATCAAATGAAAGGTATTGTTGAGAACTTTGGTCAGAAAATATTTTCGATCAGGGTTGCCACGCTTCTATGTAATAAAAATTTTTATTTTGATAATTTCAATCAGTATTATGTATACACAGTGCATATACGCTCGAGAAATGTACCATTCGTTCCAGCGTATTGCGGAATAGGGTTACCACCTAAATTTTGGAGTAAGAAATTTGCTTAATAGATATCGAAATCCAATGTTTTTTTTATTTCCAAAATTGTTTTTCAATGCTATCCAAATCTTGTAAACTTTAAAATGTATATGCACTCCGGGCAAAGCTCGGTCAATCTGGTACTGTATATAATACATGAAGGGATTTTTTGTCCAGGTCACCAGATCTGCACCGTTCATTCGATTTTAAAAAATGAGGTGTCAAATGAAAGGGCTCAGGCTCTAAAAGTGCTATAACGTTTTACTTTTTCGAAAATTAAAAAAAAAAATGAATTAATTAGTACAATATGGGTATCAATCTAAATGGTTTTGAAAATGTTTTATTTTTGTATTACAGACAAGGGTTTGCCATNATAAGGCTCTTATTTATCCAAATTTTCAGGTAATAATAAAAAAGATTCAATTTAAATGTTATTTGTTGTCGTAGTCGTTTTTTCGAATTTATGGCTTTATATTATAAAATCACATAACGCTGTTTGCAAGTGGACTACTCAATTCTTGTATATATCCATAGGGTTCTCGAAAACGGTTCTAACGATTTTGACGAAATTTTGTACACAGATAATGTTTTAGATTTTAAGGTTATCCGAATAGTTACTATCTCCGAGAAGACTCGTATAAGGTTGCTACCTATTCGAAATTAGTTACAAATTAATTAAAACATCATAATATGGGTATCAAAAGGAAGGCATTTTAAATATCCCTAATTCAAAAATATTTTTAATTGGGTTGCCACCTATTTTGATTCACATATTTATTTAATTTTTAAATATAACTATGGTTATCAAATGAAAGGTATTGTTGAGAACTTTGGTCAGAAAATATTTTCGATCAGGGTTGCCACGCTTCTATGTAATAAAAATTTTTATTTTGATAATTTCAATCAGTATTATGTATACACAGTGCATATACGCTCGAGAAATGTACCATTCGTTCCAGCGTATTGCGGAATAGGGTTACCACCTAAATTTTGGAGTAAGAAATTTGCTTAATAGATATCGAAATCCAATGTTTTTTTTATTTCCAAAATTGTTTTTCAATGCTATCCAAATCTTGTAAACTTTAAAATGTATATGCACTCCGGGCAAAGCTCGGTCAATCTGGTACTGTATATAATACATGAAGGGATTTTTTGTCCAGGTCACCAGATCTGCACCGTTCATTCGATTTTAAAAAATGAGGTGTCAAATGAAAGGGCTCAGGCTCTAAAAGTGCTATAACGTTTTACTTTTTCGAAAATTAAAAAAAAAAATGAATTAATTAGTACAATATGGGTATCAATCTAAATGGTTTTGAAAATGTTTTATTTTTGTATTACAGACAAGGGTTTGCCATCTGTTTAAAAAAATCAAATTTAATTTCAATTATTGAAATTAGATAAGTAAAATATTCGTCACAGTATGGGTGTTGGTCGAGGGAGGTTTAAGGAAGTTTTAGTTAGGAAATATTTTAATGAGAGTTCTCACCTAATTTAAAAATCTGAAGTAATTAAATTATGCAGAAGTTACTTAGGTATGTGAAATATTGAAACATGGGTGTCAAGCAAAAGTGAGTAGAGAGCTTTACTTTGAGCAGCCAGACTATTTTTGAGGTTTTTAAAAAGGGTTGCCACCTGTTTTAAATGTATGGGTGTCAAACGATAGAGGTCTAAGAACGTTTCAGCATACAAATATTTTCAAGAGGGTTGCCACGTAATTGAAGTGTAATTTAGTTCAACTATACACAGGTGTAAGGGAATTTTTGGGACTATTTCGATATTTTCGGGGTTCTCGGGAATATATCGAGATTTTTGGGAGTAATTCCATATTGTTGGGACTATTTCGGATTTTGCGTGACTTTCTCGAGATTTTCTCTCGGGGGTTCTCGGGATTTTTGACTATTTCAGGATTTCCGAGAATTCTTCGGGATTTTCTGAACTATTTCGGGTTTTTCGAGACAACTTCGAGATTTTCTCAGGGTTATCGCGCCCATATCGGTATCTACGGGACTACTTCGGGATTTTTGGGACCAATTCGGATTTTTTGGTACTATTTCGGGTTTTTCGAGACTACTTCGAGATTTTCGGTGTTATCGGGGCTATTTCGGGATCTAAGGGTTTTTAGGACCAATTCGGAATTTTTGGGACTATTCCGGGTTTTTTGAAACTACTTGGAGATTTTCAGGATTTTAAGGCCTATTTGGTGATCTTCGGGACTACTTTGGGATTTTTGGGACTATTTCGGGTTTTTCGACACCACTTCGAGATTTTCAGGATTTTTGAGACTATTTCGGGATTTTTGGACTACTTCGAGATTTCTTCGGGATTTTCAGGACTATTTCGGGTTTTTCGAGAATATTTGGAGAGTTTTTGGGATTATATCGGGATCTTCCGGAATACCTCGAGATTTTCAGGATTTTTGAGACCATTTCGGGATTTTTTGACTATTTCGATATTTCTTCGGGATTTTCAGGTCTATTCCGGGTTCTTTGAGACTACTTGGAGATTTTCGGGATTCCCGGCTCTAAATCAAGATCTTCGGGACTAGTTCAGTATTTTTGGGACTTCTTCCGAGATTTTCGAGGTTCCCGGGAATATATTGTCATTTTTGGGACTATTTCGGATTTTTCGAGATTACTTCGAGATTTTCGGGGTTCTCGTGAATATATCGGAATCTCCGGGACTACCTCGGAATTTTTTTTAGCTATTTTGAGAAATATTGGGACTTCCAGACGTCTTGATTTTCCATGATTGGTCCTGTTTGCAGACAAATTGTCTCCGAAATTCCGAAACAGTCCCAAAAGCCAGAAGGAATCCCGGTATGGTCCCGAGAACTACGAAAGTTTCGAAAAACTCCGAACAGTTCCCAAAACATCGAATTAGTCCCGCAAATACCGAAGGAGTCTCGAAAATCCTGAAATAGTCGAAAAATTCCGAAGTAGTCCGAAGATACCGATATAAACCCGAGGACGCCGAAAATCTCGAAGTAGTGTCGAAAAACCCGGAATAGTCCTGAAAATCCCGAAATAGGTCAAAAATACCAAAAAAATCACAAAAGTCCCGATTTAATCCCGAGAACCCCGAAAATCTCGAACTAGTTTCGTAAAACCCGAAATAGTCCCAAAAATTCCGAATTGGTCCAAAAAATCCCTAAGATTCCGTAATAGCCCCGAGAACGCCAAAAAGCTCGAATTAATTTCGAAAAACTCGGAATTGTCTTCAGAATCCCCGGAAAATCTCCAAGATCCCAAAACTTCCGATAAAGTCCCAAAAATTCCGGAAAAGCCCAAAAATCCCGAAATAGTCGCGAAGATACCGATATAAACCCAAGGACGCTAAAAATCTCGAAGTAATCTCGAAAAACCCGGAATTGTCCTGAAAATCCCGAAGTAGTTCAAAAATACCAAAAAAATCACAAAATTCCGATTTAATCCCGAGAACCCCGAAAATCTCGAACTAGTTTCGTAAAACCCGAAATAGTCCCAAAAATTCCGAATTGGTCCCAAAAATTCCTAAGATCCCGAAATAGTTCAAAAATACCAAAATAGTCCCAAAAGTCCCGAAATATTTTCGGGAACCCCGAAAATCTCGAAGTAGTTTCGAAAACCCCGAAATAGTCCCGAAAATTCCGAATTAGCTATAAAAATCCCTAAGATCCCGAAATAGCCCCGAGAACCTCGAAAAACCCGAAATGGTACCAAAAAATCCGAATTGGTCCCAAAAATCCCCAAGCGGTTCCGTAGATCCCGATATAGGCCCGATAACCCTGAAAATACCGAAGTTGCCTCGAAAAACTAAAAATATAAAAAATAGTCCAGAAAATCCCGAAGAATTCTTGGAAATCCCGAAATAGTTCAAACATCCCGAGAAGCCCGAGAGAAAATCTCGAGGAAGTCTCGCAAAACCCGAAATAGTCACAAAATACGGAATTAGTCCCAAAAATCCCGATATATTCCCGAGAGCCCCGAGAATATCGAAGTAGTCCCAAAATATCCGAAATAGCGCCAAAAATCCCGAAGTAGTTGCGTTCCCTAAAAAAATATTATTTAGCTAAAAAATCACGAATCAAAATGCATTTAAAATAGAAGTAATTAATTTGAATATTTTCAAACAGGTGGCAATCCTCGTCAAACGCCTCAAAAATATTCTAAAATTTTTTTAACGCTCTCTAGTTTAGCCCCCATATATTGTTATTTCGTTCTTAGACCTCTATCGTGACACCTATATATAATTTCATTACCTAATGTGCTTTAAACCACCTTAAACCTGATATTTAGAACAGGTGGCAGCCCTAGTGCATGTAGATTACAAATAAACCTTTTTGAAAATTATTTCGGCTGATATCCATCTTTTATTAATTTGAATCTAATATTTAAAACAAGTGGCAACCCTTTTTAAAAACCACATAAACAGTCTGGATGCTCAAAGCTCTCAACTCACTTTTGCTTGACACCCATGTTTTAATATTTCACATATTTAAGTAACTTCTGCATAATTTAATTCCTTTCAATTTTTAAATTAGGTGACAACCCTTCTTAAAATATTTCCAAACTAAAACCTCCCTAAACCTCTCCGGCCCGACGCCCATATGGTGATGAATATTTTACCTATCTAGTTTCCATAATTGAAATTGGATTTGATTTTTTAAACAGGTGGCCACCCCTTGTATGTAATAAAAAAATAAAACCTTTTCAAAGCCATTTAGATTGATACCCATATTGTACTAACTATTTAGGTTATTTTTTTTAATTTGTAATTAATTTTTTTGAAAGGTGGCAACTCTTTTCGAAAAAGTAAAACCTTATAGCACTTTTACATCCTGAGCCCTTTCATTTGACACCTCAGTTTTTAAAATCGAATGAACGGTGCAGATCTGGTGACCCGGACTAAAAATCCCTTCACGTATTATATGCATATCGTCGTTTAAAGTACAAAACCGCGTATCGTCATTCTGCAAAACCGCGTAACTTACATTGGCTGCCAAAAATTGGATTTGCTCACACAAACTGTAGGCTTAATCCTAATCAATTCGTTCTGAAATAGAATAGTCAGAAATGCGATTGCTTGATAAAAAAGAGAACCATTTTAAAATATGAATGTTTTTACTCTCTAGAAAATAATTTATGCAACCTCACATACGCGGTTTTGCATTATCTTGATACGCGGTTATGCATTTGGTTGATACGCGGTTTTGTACTATAAACGACGATATGTACATATATAGATAATTAAATAAGTACATACTTATGTTCATGCTTATATGCATACATATGTGGACTTTGATATTATATTTTCTAATATTTCATACACAATTAATATTAATAAAAATTTATTCATCATTCGAAAGTGCTTGAATGAAGAATACAAATTTATTCGCTATTTCAAATTACTTGAATGATGAGTGAAAATTTATTCATCATTCGAGAGTGCTTGAATGAAGAATAAAAATTTATTCGTCATTCAAAAATGTTGAAATGATGAATAAAATTTTATTTTTTATTTGAATAATAATTCATTCAAAAACGCCCATCCCTAATGCAATCTAGAAAGTACTTAACTAGGTTTTACTAGCTGCGAACAGGATAGGAAAATTTATCTAGGAGACATCTAGGGCCTAAGTCAGATTGCCTCTTTATTGGCGTTTGCACATATATTCAAGGCTAGTGCCTAGCTAGATTTTACCCACGATATCCCGAATAGAAAATATGCATGTGTTATTGTTATTAGAAGCTTTATTTATTAGCAAAATATTGTTTGAGAGAAAGATGGAGCGTGTATGTTACAGAGAAATAAACAAAACAATTTTGTTGATGCATTTTATTCGTCAAGATAAAAATATACTGCATATTACATTTGTGGGACACGAATAAAAAATAAAAAAAAATCATTTCCCATCGCTGTGGAGAAGAGGCATGGTAAACATTGTTTTTTGTTTGTCAGGTTTATCTTGAATGAACGAAGTCACTAATTTTTGTGTTATTTCATTTATGGATTTTGTTATTGGTTTGTTATAGTTCGTTGTGTAATTTCCACGTCTGAATACGACTTGAGTTGAATGGATACGTAAACATTGGTCCACTCAACTTGAGTTTCCTCATTGACATTTGTACGTCCTCACAATCGTGCTGTCCCCACATTTTTTCAATCGCAACGCAAGTACCACTATTTAACAGAACATGATTTTTCAGATAAAATGGCTTTACGCCTTTGTATCGCAGTTCCTGTATCTCAAAACAACCATTGTTCCATTTTTCTTTAACTATAAATGACATCGGCGGCAACGTAGGTTTTTTCAACGCAAGAAAATGCTGTTCATAGAGTCGACGGCTAATTTGTGCCAATACCTGAATACCAGAGCGGATTATTCTTTTTAATTTACCCAAAAAACTTTCGAATGGGAAACAAGTTGTTCGACTAAGGCAACATCCGTAATTTTGCACATCTTCGGTCAACTGTAGCAAATTATGTAGGTTTTTCGTAAACGACGTCTTTCCATATAAATGGCCAGAATTTTCTACGAATTTTTTTAAGTGCGTTTTAGCTTTATTGCAATAAACTAAAGCGTATTCATCCGAGCATAATAATCGACAAGAAGCATGAAAAAGTAGAAAGTGTCGGTAATAACTGGGTTTTAATAATTTTCTCATAAGGATTGGGCCACTGTAAAGCTTGAGCGCTCTTGTTTTTCGCTGAAATTCGACCGGAATTTGAAAAGCCATATTTACTGATCTTTGTTCTAAAACCTTTTTTTGTTTCACACTCAATTGAAAGGAAATTTTTCTAGCCAATACTCGAGCAATTTTTTCAACACACCTATACAACAAAGATGCATGAAATCGAGGATGAAGCAAGTAATCATATTGACTTTAGGAGTTATGTTCAACAGGGGCGTTGAATGCGTATGGTGATCTGGCTGTTCTTTGTTACAAAACGACTTATCCGTTCTTTTTTTATGTTCTCCATAAGGGAAAATTGTCCGTTTATCGAACCGAACCCCTTTAATAGTGCATCTCTCGCATGAAAAGAAACCAACGTGACCCTTAATCCCCTTGAGCAAAGCTCTTGCTGCGGTATCGCAGCAAAAAGCTTTAATGCTAAATTGGTAATAATGTCCCTCAATTTCCACTCCATTACTTAATCTATTCACTTCGTTGATGAACTTTCCTAAAAACGCATCAAGTTCTTTCAGTTCATCTCCGTAATAGATTCCTATAAGAAAAGCCTCGTAAACGTTGTAATGATTGTGAATTTTACCCAAAATGGGCCACATTTGGCGCATACTTGATTTGTACACAGGAGCCCCATCTACATTTATCAATAGTTCTATAGAACCTTCGTGGAAACCATGGTTGACATTATGTAATCCTTTTTCGATCCCAAAGTACACGAATTCGCCAGTTCCAACTGTCTCAACTCCATACTTTGCGTTATAAGTTTTTAGGAAACTTTTACAAGTTTTTGGCAAGTTAGGAAGTAGCTTGTGAGGCAAAATGTACAGCAGTTTATCACCGTTCGATTGAGCAATACCATTTTGAATAATCCACTTTCTGAGTTCAGTTTCCTCATTAAAATCTTGAGGGTATCCTTTTGGTGCTTTCTCGCAGATAAAATCCACGTCGTCATCGGCAACATCCCCTTCGTCCGGACTATAGTAATCTTCATGTTCATAGTCGATATAATCTTCGTTATCAGTCTGTAAATTAACTACGATTGATTAAGAGCATTTGATAAAGTTTTTATTCCTCATGAACGTACCGAAAATTCATCGTGGGGATCAACTTCGCGAATGTCGTCCTTTTTAGAAATTACTCCTTCTATTCCCACATATTGGTGTTCATAAACACAAGGTTTTCGATGCTGTCATCAACGAAATTTTCAATACCGTACGTAAATTCATTGCCTTGAAAATAAAATGAGCCAAATGTTAATATTCATGTGTACAGAATAACGTTTTATTCAACACGGTTTAATTATTTCTAAATGTAAAAATCAAAATCGGTGCGAATTCGAGAAGTGTTAAACCACCACTTTCAGTAGCTGCAGAATCAGCGAAAAAACCTTGCAAATCCGAGTTGTAGACTGACCGAGCCTTTTTTTCTTTTTCGACATTTCGTAACACGTAACCCATTTAATTTTTTTTGTCCATATTGCGCGATACTTTTCGGTAAAAAGATTTGTGTATAATAATAGCCCTAAATGTGTTCGTTTCGGCACAGCATGTGAATTATTGGTGTGACATCGACATCGAAATGTGTGTAAGATATCGATATTTTGAGACAACATCGAGTGCTTGAACATCCATTTTTGCTACCCGATGTTTTATCAACATTTATTGTTTGCGTAAATTATTTTTCAGCTCTGAACCTTTTTTTTATCTAACAAAACCATTTTTATTATTTCAACAGATTGAATAATACATTTTTTTGTTTATATGTACATTGTTATATTCAATGCAACTCTGACGCGAATGATCACCAGACAGTGTTGTCATGAGAGTAATTTACTGCTACGGTTGTCCTTGACTACTTGACGGATTTACCAAAAATCCCGGGGTGCGTATCGCTGAATTGTTAAATAAACGCTGAAGATGACCAAATTACAGTACAATTAACTTTATAGTTACAACAAANTTAAATAAACGCTGAAGATGACCAAATTACAGTACAATTAACTTTATAGTACAACAAACACACTACAATACTCGCTTGTAGTAACAGCACTTTACAATACTCGTTAAAGCAATTAAAACACTTTACAATACTCGCTTGCAGTAACAGCACTTTACAATACTCGTTAAAGCAATTAAAACACTTTATGAAACTTTCTAACACAACTGAACTTGTAGCTTGCTGATTCGCAGCTGACTTGTGGCGCTGTAGCAGCGGCGTCAACGCTGAGCGGTTGGAAAATCCGACTTTGACAGGGCGTTAGGTATGGAGAAAACTGCGAAACTGTCATTTTCGTGTTACACACAAACAAACTTATGCTTATTGTTGGTGTTATTTTTGAATTAGACGTAGCGTTGACGCTTTTGTTTAGGTATGGCACCTCGGCGTTAACTCTAGGCGTCAGAAAACGCTCGTCCCAACGCTTTTGTTTAGGTATGGCAGTTATATACCTGCACTCGCACTCATGTCAACTCTAGAACGTTCTTCCGTCAATCGTACATTCTCGCGCTGTTCGCAATATTCATCTACTTCTTGCTGTCCAAATTGCCTATCAGCTTGAAGCAATTTTTCTTTCAAGACGAGAAGCAATTTTTCATTAAATTTCAGCAGCTGATCATAGCTTTTGGCAGGGGTTTTTGCGTGCAGAAAATTGTGTTTTTTAATCATTTCATTTCACGTTCAATCATTTCATTACATTAATCGATTAATTTTTTAAATTTAATCGATTCAAACATGTATTTTACTCTATCTTCTAATAGTAAATAATCGATTTACCCAACTTTAAATTAAACATTTCCAGCACATATTTGGTTTGGTTTTGGTTCATGGTTAAGATGTATTAGATATTTGAACCAAGGTTTGGGTTTTGGCTAACAGCTGCTTTTGCTCTTTATTTGCAAGGCGAATTTATACAAGGTGGTAGCGGAAGCCCAGAAACAAAAACTACACTAGCAAACTAACCCTGCAAAAATCGCGACTACTGCATGCATGCATGTAAAGAGTACTCCCGAAGGACCAAGGAGTACTCCAAAATTGACCACAATTCATATAAAAAAGTTGGTCCAATTAACATTGCGATGTCCTAGAGTAGCAAAAAACTACTCCAACATACTACAATGACATTGTTGTTATATTTTTTCGTTTGTACACGCTTTTGTTCTTCACTTCACAGATCCTTTTTTTGAAATTAATAAAAAATTACATGTTGCCTCTGACGACATTCGAACCCGAACATGCTGGGAGCTAAGAGCTAACAGCGAGCATCTCTACACATTCAGCTACAGCCAGACATGCAAATGTGCTTTAAAATGCTCAACTTCAATCACATTTCGTTAAAGCACGAGCAGTGATCGGGTAACAATAAACTAGTGCAGATACACGAGTTGGTCCGCTACAGCATGACAGAGGTACACTTTTGTAAGTACTTCAATATATCACAAATAAACTACAGGGTCCAACGATTTTTGCAGGGAAACGCACAAAAGTACAACAAACACTTCGTTTTGACAAACAGTACAAATTCGCCTTCAAATCAACAGCTCCGGTAACACCACCACATATGAATTCGGCTTTTTTCTTTGCCTGCTGTTTTTCAGGGAAACTTTTGTCGACGTGATTTTTCCTATTTTTATCTTAATATCTCATATAAAAAATAGAAAAGTTGAACTTGAACCTCTTATATTTTACTTGCGCCAAATAATTCTGACATGGGTGAAATCATGGTAAAAAGTTATATCGAGCGACATTTTTTGTTTTTGCATAGCTAAACGGTTGGTATTCTATTCCTATGCCTTATGTTATATGTACTCACAAATTCATATTCATATTTATGTTATAGATATATATGTAAAGAGAATAAATTAATTACCCTTTTTTAAGTTTTGATTGTTTTACAAATAGTCAATTATGTACTATTAAAAAATAGAGAAAAATACTTGTTTGATTCGATTAAATTGCAAAAATTAATCGATTATAGTAATGAAATGATTAGTCGCTACCATTCCTAATCTTATTTGAAAAACGGTACATTGGTTGCGGCGAAAAGTTTTACTTCCATAATTTGTGCAAGGCATCAATAGTGCGGATTATATGGATTAACTATTAATTCAATTGTCGTTCATCATTTTTAAACATAAGCGACAAAAATACTGAGGTTAGTATCGATCGTTACGTTTTTATGTGCTGTGTAATTTATATAGTGTAACTATGCGATGGCGTTAACAATTAAAAAATGTGTGCAGAAGACATATCTAGTGACAAAATCGCAATGGATATTGACTACGACTTGTACGACTACAATCTAGTAAAATTTCTTGAAGAGTCTGCCGACGTGGTCCTGCCACATGTCATCGACATAGTTTGCAAAGATTGGATCTACTTCAATACTAAACTGGGTGTCTGCGAAACACGTTTTCCACCTACGCCATACGGAGCCATAAAGAACAAATATTTATTTAAAAAACTGATTGAAAAATCAGAAGCACCCGCAAATTGGGAATCATATGAAATCGAAATTGTCGGTCATGCAAGTGAGTTAAAATAATATATCATTCTATTGCGCTTTATGAAATGTCGCAAAGTGGCATTTTTGGCGGCGTAAGTCTAGAATACATATTCATGTATAAGTCTAAAATTTGGTATCTTAAAGTTGATATTTCATGTCTATACAGAATCGTACAATGAAGTACTTGAGCGACTACAAGAATTAAGGAAGAAACCATTTGCTTTCACAGGCAATGAAAATGCTTCCAAGAAATCCGAAGCTATGAAACGAGAAGTTCAACGCCGGGAAAGCCCTGAAGCTTTGAATGAAGAGAAAACGCACGAACACTTTAGTGATAATGTTTGTTCTTTGAGTGAAATAGAAACAGGTAATAAACAAGCAATCAGAATGCAAAATAAAAGCAACATGTTTCTATTTTTGATATGTTTTAGACGCCGAGGAACCATCCTCAAGCAAAAAGAATGATAAACAATTTCTTTCCAAATTTAAGAAGCCAAATCGAAAAAGTAAGAATTGACTAGAACTTTGGAAATTTATAGCTTTCAATTATGATTTTATATAGAGAAGATTCATATTCAATATCCGCAATCTGCTATTTTTACAAAAATGGTTTTATGATATTAGACTGCATCTGCAACTTAACTGCCAGTAATTTTACTTTTGCAATTCAATAGTACATTTTTCTAACAAGCGATATACAAGGTCAATATTAACATAATCGATGATAGTTAGGCCTTAGGTGGATTTTTATATCGGAATACCAGTTTTGTGAAAATCTTCTTAATTTACATTTAGGTCGATCGCCACAATTTTCAAGCTTCTCCTGCTAGAAGATCATCAAAAAGTCTGAAGCATCGCAAAGATTTATACAGTGATGGTAAATATAGCATTTCCAGTTTAAAATAAACCATTTTCAAATTAAGCGAAACCTTTATCAAATTAAATTGCATTTTTGTATTTAAAATGACAAAACTGGTTTCTTAACCGCTATGAAAATGAAAAAAATATATAAACAAACTTCGGCTGTTTAAAGTCCAAATATATAAAAAAAAAAATCAAAGCAGCTGTTTTACGCTGATGCTTTCTATTTCCAGACAACCGGTCAGGTACGAGCATGATTTTTAATTTTGACCAAACTCAAATACATTGTTTGTTGGTCCAAATAATGAGACACGTATTTTTTCTTTTGGCTCGGAAAAATTTTTCGGCCGAATTAAACGCGATTTTGTTTTTCAGGCAAAAATCGATTATTCGAATTGACAGTGAGAA
>NW_016157359.1:78359-98780 GCF_001687245.7 Rhagoletis zephyria | reverse complement strand
AAAACTCTCTGGGAATCCTACGAGACATCTGCCGGTCATATGACCCGTCATTTAAATGGGAGATTAGCAGTCTTTTGGCATCATNTCGTCGAAAATCCAGCGAGAATTATCACTCAAAATATCAGATAGTAAGAAAAAATGCTCCCAAATTTTCTCTCAAGTAGAGAAACTTGCAATTTTCTGTACGAACGCAAATTGGCAAGATTTTCTGCCAGCTAGTGTCCACGGTTCATTTCAAACAAAAGAAATTTGTATAGAATTTTTAAGATTCTTTCAGCGGGGTAAAAAACAGGGTCTACGTGTATATATTTTGTCAGTCCGACTTTCTTCAACATACGTTTCAATTTCTTTGTCGGGTTTACTATATCGACTCTGGTTGAGACAGCATTCCGATTAAGAATACAGTTTGTTTTGCCGAATACCTTTCAAATCATTGGAATTAACTAAATTAATTAAGTAAACAAGTATTAACTTAAATTTTTCATTTTAAAATCGATCCAGTATGTAAATTTTTAAATTTAACGAACTTGTTTATTCAAATTATCGTCGACAAAAAATCCAACCATGTGCCACAATCATGTTTTTCCTAATTGCAAATTCTTGCTGGCAAAATTTTTTCCGGCTCGAATTTGTAACTTCTCTCCAAGAAATAGTCTTCGTGTNCACTGAAGTGAATCAAAATTAAAATAAAAGAGCACAAATTTCTATGTAAAGCAAAACTCTCTGGGAATCCTACGAGACATCTGCCGGTCATATGACCCGTCATTTAAATGGGAGATTAGCAGTCTTTTGGCATCATCAGAATTGAAGGGATTTCTGAAAAATGTGACCAGTTCTTTTGTGTAACTGTGATTTTGCATCCCTTGTCAATATATGGCCTCGGTTGATGTTAACTTAAGGTCGCTGTTTTACTGCCTTAAAATTGAATGGAAATTTTTACAGCGTTTTTATGTGTATTGGTTTCTATTTGAGTGTAGTTAGAATCGGTTAGTCTGAAAAGGCCTCGTAGGGAAGACAATAAGTTTGTTCGTCGAAAATCCAGCGAGAATTATCACTCAAAATATCAGATAGTAAGAAAAAATGCTCCCAAATTTTCTCTCAAGTAGAGAAACTTGCAATTTTCTGTACGAACGCAAATTGGCAAGATTTTCTGCCAGCTAGTGTCCACGGTTCATTTCAAACAAAAGAAATTTGTATAGAATTTTTAAGATTCTTTCAGCGGGGTAAAAAACAGGGTCTACGTGTATATATTTTGTCAGTCCGACTTTCTTCAACATACGTTTCAATTTCTTTGTCGGGTTTACTATATCGACTCTGGTTGAGACAGCATTCCGATTAAGAATACAGTTTGTTTTGCCGAATACCTTTCAAATCATTGGAATTAACTAAATTAATTAAGTAAACAAGTATTAACTTAAATTTTTCATTTTAAAATCGATCCAGTATGTAAATTTTTAAATTTAACGAACTTGTTTATTCAAATTATCGTCGACAAAAAATCCAACCATGTGCCACAATCATGTTTTTCCTAATTGCAAATTCTTGCTGGCAAAATTTTTTCCGGCTCGAATTTGTAACTTCTCTCCAAGAAATAGTCTTCGTGTCGTGTGAAATTTAGTTGAAACATTTTAGCCGTTTTTAGCCGGTTTTATTTGCCAATTTAGCCGGTTCGTCCAAAAAGTTCTGGCAACACTGGTGAGAAGCGAGAACTTAAATACTCTTTCCTATGCAACAACATCCCAAAAATCAAACAGCCCCAAAGTAACCTATAATCAAGTTTCAAAAAAATGTCTGAAATGGGACTCTCAAAACTGAAACTCATTAACCACCATTATTAATTTTAAAATGCTTTTAAGGTAATTATACACATGTGGTGTTCACAGTTTGTTACAAAATGGGTTGCAGAATGCTAACGTATTGATGCAGAGGCAAATAATTTTAAACAGTGACACATTATCACAACAGCAATCAAAAATATATAAATTAGTCAATAGATAATGGCTTTAGAATTTGAGAGCCCCACTTCAAAAGCTATTCTACTTCAGTACTTTATTAATATATTGCAGTATTTTATTATTATACTGCAGTGTTTATTAATTGATCAAACTAAATAAATTTCTTAGGTTTGATGGAAATTCTGAAAAAATAAACTGGAATCGAAGCCGAAATAAAATTTTTACGGTCTGAACTGAGAAGTGAAGGAATTAATCAACGCATTCCAGAATAGTGATTATTCGGCCAGATGTCATGAAAACGGTTATCGCGTGACATCAAATATTCATTCCTTTATTGAGAAATATGGCATCGAGTTACCAGTCTCTGTTGAGCAAAACTTAACAACGTTGAGCCAAAAATTAATGGAAGATGATTTGTTCTGCGCGTATTTCGTAAGTTTTGGACAAGCTTTGTTTCTTTACACTCACAAACAGAGGCAAGAAGGAAGAACCAGCAAAATATAAGAAACCGAAAACTAGTAGAGATTAGTAAGTGAACAGATGATGGATGCTTAAATTAAATTTTATTTAAAAATTCAACAATTCGCCATTATTTAATGATTCACTCACTACCTAAACGTTTATTTATCTTCCTGTTGAATCGTTTGCAACAGTTTGTGTTTTCACGCTCTTCTTTTTGGTCGTTTATGTTTCCGACAGGGTAGAAATATGATGCATTGTAGAATGATTTTCCTTCATCCCTTGTCAACTTTGGTTCGTAGTAAATCGGTTTCGGCGCTGTGCCATCCTAAGTATTATTTTTCGCTGTCGAGAGAACGACGGAAAACGTTCCACAATACATCACTAGTTTTTATGATAAGCAACGGTTTAGTACCAGAAACTTGTCTATTACTAGTCACGAGTACAGAAACACTAATACAAATGAATTTTTGAAGGGACAACATATTCATATTTTGATGACTATTTCAGAAATTGGCTACGATGAGTCTCTTTAATCGACGCAAAACACTTGCAGTAAATTCAGCGAATATTATTAAAAACATAATCTCCCGCCGAGTTGCCATGATATACACAGCTGTAAGAAAAAGGCCGGAGAAACAGATTTTCAAAAAGGAACACAATAAAATTTCATATTCGGTGAGTTATCCAGCAAATATTTATAGTCAAAAAAGAGCCCCAGCTCGGAGCGCTTACCTCAGAATGTGCTAAACTCAGACGCGGTTATATATAAGCCGCTTCTTTTTAAAACCGGCATAAGTCACTTCACACCTCTTGTGCTTAAATGGCCGGTTACCTGTATCTGAACATTCCGGTTATTCGTACAACTTCATCGGCCAAAGGTAAAAGGTTTTGTCATTAGTTTACGACGATAGAACGATTTACAAATGCATTCGGTTACAAGTTACCGCTCATTTAAACACAAGAGATATGAAGTGACGTATGCTACATTCAAAATAAACGGCCCATATGTGGCCTCATATACCACTCATTTGGGACTCTAAAATTTAGAGGAATATTTAAAAGTTTTTTTGGTACTCCGAATATATTTGCGGGGCTTAGCTATGTGCATATATGTATAAACATACATTGCATACACACGTTCACATGTATAGTAACAAAAATAATCGTTTTGTTTATTCTTCAGATTTTATTAATACGACAAGAAAAGATGATATTTGTGATCAGGAATTCGCAAATTTACTGGGTTCGTGTCGGACGAACGCGAAAAACTGGGACGGGCAAAGGAAAACCAGAAGATCAGGCGTTCAAGAAAAAGCGAAAGCAAAAAAAAATTCAACTTTGTACTTAATTACAATAATAATCATATTTTCAAAAAAAGCATTTTTTATTTTTATTCACCTAGAGCGTCTCAAAAAATCTGTCTAGGGCCTACATAAACTTCGCAAGCAAGGGCCCAGTTAGATTTTTCTTATAAGGCCCATGAAAGCAAAGTTCAGCCCTCTGGCTGGGGCCTACTTTGGAAAATCTGCCTAGCTCCAGAATAGAACTCGTTACCAGGCCCCAATCAATCCAAAGCATTAACAAACCATCACGGGCCTGGCCAAACTTTTCTTGGAAGGCCCATGAATTTAAAGGGGTGAATCGAGCTAGGGCCATTGTAAAATAGAGCTATATTTTCTAGCCGGGTTATTGCATTTTTTTCTATTTGCACGCAGCTGTGCATCCTTCACTCAATTTTATATCCCGAACATAAGTGCAATTCAAGACCTTTAATTTGAGCCAAGGTAGAAGCCTCTAGGCTGCTGTACTAGTTTTTACTCAGAAATTAGAAAAAAAATGCGTAAAATGTCGAATGAAATTTCGAAGTTTAACTTTAGAATCATAATAATTTAGCTCTCAAAGGGCCTAGAGACTTCTACCTTAGCTTAAATGAAAGGTCGCAGGAATAGCACTAAAACTGACTTAACGTTCGAGGGATAAAAATTGTGTGAAGGATGCACAGCTGTATGCAAATAAAAAAATGGCATATATAATACATTTTTAAAATTGAGGGGTTGAAACTTTTTTCGGTTTTTCAACAGTGGAATCGTGTTTCTCGTCTCAACATCTATAGTACTAGTATAATAAAAAATCCAAAAAATGTTTTTTTTTTTTTTAATATATCCGTTGAATTTTGCATGTTTTGTTTCAAATAACACTATTTTTCACCAATTTGTTTAAGGTCAAG
This sequence comes from Rhagoletis zephyria, assembly GCF_001687245.7. Taxonomy (NCBI): domain Eukaryota; kingdom Metazoa; phylum Arthropoda; class Insecta; order Diptera; family Tephritidae; genus Rhagoletis; species Rhagoletis zephyria. The sequence continues at coordinate 94,136 of NW_016157359.1, read as the reverse complement.
GAGTGATTGCGGCTAAATGGCAATATTTTTCCTTGAAAGGCAATTAAATTAGCTTTCAAAGCCATTTTGCTTCATATCAAAATATTGCTTCTGTCGAAAGCTCTACGATTAATTGGAATGAAGTGTTAAAAAAGCACACTGTGTGCCGTGGAGTTAGCTCGAATATCTTATTTTTCAGTCGAGAAATGTTATTTTAAAATTACTACGGTGTACTTTTCTCAAAAACATATGCCGCAAAACATATGATTTGTAAAAATATAATTCATTTATAAACAATATATAATATAATAAAATAAAATGTCTTCATACTTGGGCGTAACAAATTTTTGATTGTTATTACCTTATTATTATTATTATTATTATGACATCCTAGATATAGTTAGAAAATTCAAAAATAAGATTGGTGGTAAGAAGCTATTACCCGAAGGAGTCATTAAAGACTCTATAACTTATACTGGGTATTTTTACACTCAAATTGTTAACTAAAGTCTAGAGAAAGGTATAGTCCCAAATCACTGGAAAACTTCCATTGTCGTACCAGTGGAAAAAACAAATAATACTATTAAAGCTGATGAGATTAGACCTATAAACACATTGCCCTGTGATGAAAAAATACTTGAAAGAGTGGTTAAAAATCAACTTGTACAATATTTGGAAAATAATAAGATTGTTATACCACAACAATCAGGATTCCGTAATAGGCATTCCTGTGAAAGCGCTTTGAACCTGGCCATTGCTAACTGGAAAGAAGACCTGAGCAGGAATAAACATATAATAGCTGTATTCTTAGACTTAAAACGTGCCTTTGAGACGATCGACCATAAACTGTTACAAAAAAAGCTATTCAATATAGGCGTAAATGTTATCGAACTAAAGTGGTTTGAAAACTTCATTACGAATCGATATCAAAGAACTGCGATTGGATCATCAATATCCGATAAAAGAAGTGTATCTGTCGGACTGCCTCAAGGATCTGTGCTAGCTCCAATTTTGTTCTATATATATATTAATGACATTAGGCATGTTTTATTCAACCATCACAGGCAAGTAGCTAAATCTTGGTCAAATAAAACGAAATTAGCTTATTTCCTATGTTAGCCTAATTTTGACAGTTGTTTGACTGCAAATAGTGTCAAAGAAAGTTTTTGCCTCTTTCTGATTGGCTGAAGGTGAAAATTTCTGATGCTGAATAGCAATGCTTCTTGTTCAATATACAAGCCAAGATAGCTTTTCATACGCCAATATAATTATGTTGGGTAAGTCCTCCATACAAAATAAGCTAATAGCTTAAATTTCTGGACAAATAAAAGACGGCTATTATTAATTGCATAAAGTATTGCGATATTAAGTTATTTGCTGATAATACGTTGCTTATGCTAAGTGGAGAAAATATAGCTGAAATAGCTGGTTATATCAAGGCGAAATTTTGAGAATAGTGAGTTGCTAACTCTAAATATAAACAACGAAGCACTGGAAAAGGTTAATACATTCAAATACCTAGGAATAAAGATCGATGCTAAACTAGTCTTTAATGAACACATTGATTATACTGTAGGCAAGATCGCAAAAAAATTATACTTTACGCAGAGTACCTGCAGATACTTGAGTAGAAGGTATAAGACGATGGTATATAGATATATAATCGAACCTCATTTTACTTATTGTCCTACTATTTTTTTCATAATGAGAGATAATAAAATTTATAAATTGCAAAAGCAACAGAACAGAGCCATGCGATTCATCCTTAGAAAACGTTATGACACACATATCAGAGACATGTTGGCCGAATCAAGTTGGGTGAGTGTTAAACAACAACTTTTTTACTACACAATGCAATTTATTAGGAACATTGTAGATGGCAACTTGCCTGATTACTTAAAAAGCAACATAAAGTATTTCAATAATGTACACTCCAAAAATACTCGAAATAACAATGATTTCAATCTACCTGCTTATAAAACGGAAATAGATTAATGTAACTTGTATTATAAAAGATTAAGATGCTTTAATGAATTATCAAATGATGTTAAATCAAGCAAAATGAATGAATTTAAACAAAAATTTTATAATTATTGGTAGATCCTTCCTATTTAGTGATGCATGGGCAATCTTCCAGACTTTCAATCGCAATGCATACGCACCAAGTATACTGTTGCATTACGCCAACACATACCCTTCCGCACGCATCCGAAAAGCAGCCGAGGCTCATCACATAACGCATCTCTAGGTCAAATCTGTGAATCGCTGTTTTGATGCTTGTTTCTCACTTTGCATGTATACGCGGTGGCTCAACCGCAGCCAATTAGAGCAATCATTGTAATGTTTTGTTTTGGAAGTATGCCTGATTGTTTTTCACTGCAGTTGGTGTCCATATAAATGGCCTATTCCTTATACTTCGTCTAGGCTTTAAATTATAGATCCTAAATTTACATAAATATGTATATGCATATAAGTTTTAGTTGCGTACCCGGCGAACTTCTTTTAACCCAAAATTAATTTTTTGTTGGAACATTTTGGTACAACACTAATTATGGGTTTTTGGATGTCAGATGTTGAGATGACATATTCTCCATTGCCATTTTAAATAACTCAATCAAAGCGTTGTGTCCGTGACGAAGTTCTTGCAATTTTCCAATGATCTGGCGTTTAATAGCAAAGTTAAACGCCCAACGGTGATCAGTTTCAATATCAGAGTTACCAACGAAATAAATTTTAATAACTTTCTTCCTTTAATTCACTGTCTTTTACAATGATCTGGTTCGGTGTTGAATCTGTACAGCATAATTGGTGGCAAGTTCAAAATGAGTGACTATCGTTGGTCCACATAAATCCAGTATACATATACTTATTTAAGATGCAATCCTCTAGCTGCCTAATCATTGGATTTGTAGGCATTCATCAAGAATTGTCCTTATTCTGGTAATTCGCCCTAAATTTATAAGCTCAGGGGTTCTGGTGGTTCAGTTAACTGTAGCAATTTGACTTAAACTACTGCAGAACTAAATCATGTTGCCTCATATAAAAGATCGCATTGTAAAATTAGCAAATTACATCAGATGGACCAACCGTAACTCACAGAAGTTCGACATACTCAATGGTGCGTCATGTTGAACGGCACGGTACTTCTTCTCTCTNATGGACCAACCGTAACTCACAGAAGTTCGACATACTCAATGGTGCGTCATTTTATTTATTTATTTATTTATTACGATGCAGATCGGAATCTCGCTTTTGTTTCAGTTGTTATGGAGCCTCCTGTGGTCATCCTGCATAAATTTGCGACGTAAATATGCACTCAAAGCTGTTCATTAACTTGGGCGCGTTTTTGAGTATTTTGATCGGCGAATGGTTTACCGACACTGAAAGTACAATGTCGAAGAATTCAAACTATTTTCGAACCAGTCGAACCATATTCGCAAATAATATATAGTATTGTACTATTTTTGGGTCTGCGTACTATATACTGTTGGAAAAAAATATAGTATGCAAAATTACTATATTTCTTTAATTATAAATATAGACATATTTCAGTAATTTGTAAGAAAGAAATGTTTTTAAACGGATGACATTTATACTGAAATATCAATATTAAAATAAGTATACTTTAAAACAAAGATCAAAAATCGGAACATTTTTAAAAATACTTAGAAAGGTTTACCAAATTTACTTAAAATTATTTCGCTTATACTCTCTATTCCTGCAAATTCGGCATTCACAGAAAGAGCTTTTTCTATTTAGATTTTGAAATGGTGAGATGAGAGAAATAAAGTGAATTTCTCACTAATAAAAATTGAACTTTTGATTTATATTAATTTAAATATTGATAGCGATAAAGCATATGATACTTTCAAAGAAATATATTGTTTTATAGAGGAAATGCATAAGAAAGAAAAAAGATGTGTACTGAAAAATCATTTTTCTTCTTCTCAAAAAAATAATACTCTATATATTTGAAGTGTGCTATATTTTTTCAAATTTTTTTTTTTAAATTTACTATAAGTTTCTTAGAAAATGTAGGCAACCCTAAATAGGACAATCCATTCTATGCTCGGTATTACGGAAGCAACTTTGTTTTATACATATATATCGAGATTTAAATTTCTAGATAGTTGGCAACCCTCTTCAAAATTATTACTTCAGGTTAACAAGCATTTAAATTTTGCCACTTATTCTTATTACTTTAAACGAGTAATTCTTGTATATATATATATATATATATATATTATGGTGGTCCAAAATAACTAACGTAGCGAATTTATTGGCTTAAAATGAATTATTTAATGAAAAGGAAATTCCTCATTTAGAAAAATGTTTATTTAAATTTCAAAAGGTGTCGATGAGCATTTGCAATTTTCTATATAAATAACATGTAAAAGAATACGTTTTCATTATAATTGTTATAACTTTTGAACCGTTAAAAAAAGGTCATAAAAAAGGGATACACGTTTTTTTAGGCATCTAGGGCATTAAATTCACTAAAAACGTTGGTTTTCTTAGAGACGATTAAAGGTCTGATTATGCATACTTCGCATAACTTCGCACAACCATTTGTACCAGCGTAATAGAAATTTAACTTAAAAAAATGTGAAGAAAAAACCNTTTTTTTAGGCATCTAGGGCATTAAATTCACTAAAAACGTTGGTTTTCTTAGAGACGATTAAAGGTCTGATTATGCATACTTCGCATAACTTCGCACAACCATTTGTACCAGCGTAATAGAAATTTAACTTAAAAAAATGTGAAGAAAAAACCTAAACTCAACAGATCGCTAAGTTTTTAAAGGTTCTGCTAATTTCTGGGTAATGGAATACATACAAACTACATACAAAGTACATACGAAATTACAGTTTGAATTTTATGCGAAGTTGTGCGAAGTATGCATTACAATTAAAAAATTTAAAAATAAATGGTCAAAACTAGTTAATATGTTGCGGTATTATAATTATGCAACGCAGTGTACTATTAACTTGTGCTTAGAGAAACTTTGAATTGTTAATTTCTTACTTATGTATGTATATAATAAATATAAATTTTTACTTATTTTTTCAATGTGGAGAATTTGTCCTCCTGGGATGTTAAACAAGTGGCGACCAATTTAAATATGGAACGTTTGAAGCTTTCATGTTATCAGGAATAAAGACTTTTCCTCACTATAATCAGGTAGAAAAGGCAAACAAAGACAAATATCCCAAAAAAGGCAAAATCTGATGTTAATATAGAATCAGGGAAATCTAAATCGCGGACATTCTTACTCGAATATACTCTATCTCTTTAGCAAAAAAAAGGCAATTTCCATAAAATCCGTTTCCTGTTTATAAATGTTCAAATGATTTTTAATGTGAGCTCAACTGTGTAATATTAAGTACATTCCTATTCTTTGATAGCACACGCAGCACACTCGAAATTTTTTTATTGCATATACTTACATACATAAATCTGTCATTGAAACGATCATGCTTTTTATATATCACTTTTGAAATAATCATGTAAGCCTGCCTCGCTCTAAAAACAATATATCTTCACTATAATGTACTAGCTGTTACTGCCAATATAAAAGTATTACATATATGGGTAGACACCTTAATAAAATTAAACTAAGAGAGACTGACGGGAATTATTTTTATTTTTTTCGGAACATTGCAAAGTTCCGTCTACTTTTAGAAACACAAAATGAAAAAAGAACCTTAGCAACTATTCGAATGAATTAAAATACTTCCCGTCAGTTCCAAGGCATTTAAAAAAATTCGTATAATTTTCTTCACAAAATAGATATTATAAATTGTGCAATTCTCGAATAGTTTTCGTCACTCGAAGATTTCGCCTCAAATAGGTTTTTTATTTGATACTAGCCAATGCCCGCTTACTTCGCGACGCCTAATAAGAGCTTTTGCGTTGACCAATGCAAAAGAGCGTTTAAAAACAAAATTAGTCCGTAAAGTCAAAATTTTTGATTTAAGTTGAAACCACTAAGGTGCTGTATCCTCCTCACACATAGGCCAATAATAGTAACGCTGTGATACCATATGGAATACCAATCCCTTTCGGTGTCATGAGCTCTACCGTTGGTCTTATTTCCACCTGTGAGATCTCTGCCGAGCAAGCGTAATCTTTTTGTATGATCTTGCAACAACAACATTGGTGCGATGCGTATGCCAATAAAAGTTCTTATAGGGAAACTCAAAGCACAGAAGTGCGTTTTCTGTTATAGGAGGGCCAAGAATCCTCGCTGTCCCACAGGATAAAAAGTTTTCCGGTACATTGCTAAATGAGTCGTGTGATCTCTTAAGTAGCTTTCAAATGAAGCTATTGATATACCTACGGTGATCTTTTCTTGTTAATTCACCACTTTTACAATTCATGGTAAAATTTATGAACTGATTTCTGGGTAGATGCAAGACCGCATGCGCCGAGGGCGTCAGAAAAACTTAACCCCATCCTTCATTTAGACATCTGAAAACTAAATTCGTATAACTTAAACATAGGGCCAAAGCAGACCAACCACACGGGGTTTCTATACATTTCGGCTGCAGCGCCATCCATTGGGTTCATTTTCTGCAAAACCATTGCTTACCATAAAATGAATACGTGTTATGAATTTCAACCTTAACTCCAGAGGCACTAATCGGGTAAATTTTTATCAAAAGAATTTTCCATCATACAGGTACATAGCTCACACTTAAAATTTGAACGAAATCGGTTAATAAATACGATTTTATAAATAACTCTACTCCAGCACCACTTATCGAGTTTTCTAGTAGCATGTAATTGGACCACATATGTATGTAAGATAACCTCCGACAATCTGACGGAACTCTATTCAGTGTTTTTTGAGTTTATTTCGAACAACGAAAACGGCTATCATTTTATGCAAATAGGTATGTAGATAGGTCAGTTTATAACGAGACTCGTAAAAGCAAAGCTCCATTCTTTGTGAAAAATTTAAAAAAATTCTTCAAAATTTTCACATAAATTTTAACTTACTGAAAATTAAAGAAAAGTTACAATAGTTCCATGGGATTTAGAAATCTAGGAGAAAATGGTTCCCAATCGAATGATACTTGCGCGTTTACGTAAATGTATATCGATCCAGCCTGTCCAATAATTACCACTTTTCGCCATAACTACAGTATTGATAACATATGTATGTAGCTGCGTAGAATTTCAGGACGTTAGCGTAAGCAGTTCCAGATATAAGCTATATGAGAAGTTCAGTTTGTATGGAAGGAAGGAGCCACGCCCGTTTCCCAATGCATTTGCAATGTATGCATCAGTGCTAAGTCTCAGTTCCCCAGCGTCATTGGTTTTAGAGATGTATTGGTTTTTTACGTTTTAGTCTGTATAAGAACTTTAGGAATATCCCGAGCTACATACCGAGTAAATTTTTGGTCAGAATATATATTTTCAACGTGTTGCAAATATGAAACAAGTCGATGCAGCCGTTTAGTAGTTTAGTGAAATACATTGTAAAGAGAACTTTATGAAATTGTAAAACGTGACGTCTCAGATTTCTTAATTTTTTGGCAGCAACAACGAAAACTTTAATTTTTTTTTTGCGAAAAACCTTCCAAACAGAAATAAAAAAAAATTAAGTTTGTGGTTATAACAAGGCGAAACTTTGAGAACGATCCGCTNACGTGACGTCTCAGATTTCTTAATTTTTTGGCAGCAACAACGAAAACTTTAATTTTTTTTTTGCGAAAAACCTTCCAAACAGAAATAAAAAAAAATTAAGTTTGTGGTTATAACAAGGCGAAACTTTGAGAACGATCCGCTGCTCTAAATATAAACAACGACGCACTGGAAAAAGTTAATACGTTCAAATACCTAGGAATAATGATCCACTATAAACTAAACCAAAAAAAAATGGATTCTATATTTTCAATTAGAGCTCTAGCAATATGTACATCGGTGAAAACTGCATTTAATTCCATACATTAGCTTTTGCGTGATACAGACAAACATACCAAAATTCTATATTTGGCTTCTGTTGATCTAATAAACCCCCTATTAATTTTTCTTTAACATCTATTATGTACAGATATCGGCCTGTTGCAATTTTATTATTCTCAAATACTCTCGTTTGATACCCACATGGCAACACTTAGTTTTATATTATAAATTTAACTGAATTAAAATTTTTAAATATGTGGCAACCCGCTTCAAGAACATTTTCAAAAGTAAGCTTCCTAATCCTATTTAGTTTAATAGTCGCATTGCAATATTTCATTTATTTAACACATTTTGATGAATACAATTTTTCAATCAATTGGCAAATCCTCTAAAAATATTTTCAGCATTAAAATTTCCTAGCCTCTTTAGTTTGATGCCAATAATGCAATATTTAATTTATTCTATCAATTAAATTAAAATAAAGTTTTCAAATAGGTGGCAACCTTCCACCAAAATATTTTCAGCTGTAAGCCTTTGTAAATTTCTTTCTTTTGACAGCCATATTGCAGTATTCACTTTACCGTAACAATTGACCTAAACTGAAATTTTAAACACAGGTGGCAACTCTCAAATTTTTTCTTCTATATTGGAAGCTAGATCTCTAGCGTTACATCGGTGAAAACTGCATTCAATTCCATGTTTTCGACTGATTCGCGTACAAATATACAGACAGACAGAGATACAAAAATTCTAAAAATTGTTTATTTGGTTTCTGTAGCTTTAATAAAAACCCACCATATTAATTTTTCTTTAATATCTATAAGGTACAGACATCGACCTGTTACAATTTTATTATATGTATAGATGTAGATATAGATTTCATTTATTTTATCAATTTAATACAATAAAATTTTTCAAACAGGTGGCAACTCTAAAAAAATATTTTTGACTGTAAGCCTTCTTCAGCCTCTTTCTTTTGACGCCCATATTGCAATATTCATCTTTTCTTATCAATTTACCTAAACTCCAATTTTCAAACAGGTGGCAACTCTCTAATTTTTTTCTTCCTATATTTTAAGGTAGACCTCTAGCAATATATCGGTGAAAACTGCATTCAAATCCATACATTCGTTTTCGAGTGATGCGCGAACAAACATACAGACAGACAGACAGACAGAAATTCTAAAAATGGTTGATTTGGCTTCTGGTGCTCTAATAAAGACCCCCCACATTAATTTTCCTTAATATCTATAATGTACAGACATCGACCTGTTACAAATTTATTATATGTATAGATTACATACAGCTCGCGGGCATAGGCTCTGGCAGACGCTGATTTAGTTTGATGGTACTCGTTCTATCTACTTTGTTCAGTTATGGTACCTGAGAAAAAAGCTTGAGAACCGCATCTTTTTCAAATCATGTGTTCTATCATGGATAGTTAATGCTGAATTTACATGAGGCGATTTTCTAGCCAATTCAACATTGCTTAAGAAAAATAGCTCGTGTAAATGGTGATTCAAAAATCACTAGACAGCAAGTCAACTTTTGAAGGCGATTATTGCCTGTCAAAAAATCGCCTCATGTAAAGGCAGCTTAAGCTTTCGCTTCTCACGCGCTTTACACATACACTTACGCAGATGTTTTAGTATTAGTGTGGCCGACACTGCTGTAGAACTTTTATTATGCGTTTGGTAATTTTAATATTTTAGATGAATATCGCCAATATAAATTCCTCTTACACTTTATGTTAAAATAATTAAGATTTTTCAATCCCTTTGTAGCCGAGCAGTTCTCCCGAATATATCAAAAGCAGGAGAGTTTGAAGGACCAGTTACTACCAGATCTTACGAAAGTTTCTGCTGTTGATTTCGTCTGCGCTAATTCTGGCTTGCAACGAGTTCCAAGGAATATATTCCTATTCGTTTCCGACAAGTAAGTTTTTATTATTTTGGTATGTACATGTGTATAGGATAAGCAAAATTTTTTTTCGCTCCCCGTCCGTTCGTCTTAAGATAAGATCTGTGTAAAAAAGCCAGTACTTTCTAGTGGAAACTAGCCATCCTAGATTGATTTAAAAGTTGAAAAAGTGATCTGATAACTACCCAACTTATTATCGTTCTGTAAATCTTAAACTAAAATTCGCTACTAGTGTAAATTTATTTGGAATAAAGTGAGAAATATTTCTTGCAGAAATATTTTTTACTTTTTATTTTTTTAATTTTAATAGGGTTTGAAGGAATATAATGTCAAAATTCCTTTGAGTGACTCTCATATGGAGGCGTATTTTCTACTTTATTGTAAGGCGCAAAAGGCATTTTTTCCAGGAGTGTATGGGCGTATTCGAAAACGTCAAAGTACAAAGATTCGGTCATTGATTTCCAAACCGCAAAAGAAGAAAAATTGTAACTTGCGCAATCTAGCTGAAAACTAGCATCTAACCGTGGTTGGCCACATTTGGCATTACAATCTATGTTTAGGCCTCCGCCTAAATAGATTAGAAAGAGGACACCCCTAATGTTTAACATTGTGTTAACATTGCCGCTGTTAACTTTCCCCTCGCTTTCTATTTGTTTCCGTTATTGGAATAGTACTACTTGAAAACATCTTGGCAGACTACCGCCATTATAATAAAAAACTGTTCACTTACTTCTTTTGCGAGCATCCAGAGAAGAGGACGTGATCCAGCCACCATACTACAGCGTATTCAAAGGTAATCTACAAAAGCAATTTGTATATATATATATATATCCACAGCACATTTTTATATGAATAAATCCACATATTTAAATTAATCAAAATACTAATACCAGTTTGTGTTCTTTCTTTTGCGGAAAACAAATCGGCACAACTGGTTCCAATCGTTGTGGCGATTATCACTGGTCCTTCGTCGCCATCCAAGTAAAAACTTATTCTTCACCAGCACCAAATTGATCGCCAACCACTGAGCTCTTAAGAACAAAGAATCATTGAATTTGTTACGGAAGACGTATCTTTGAGGAGAAAAAGTGACCACAAACCTCTGGATAACTTGTGCGCACATCCATACACATACGAGCCATCTGTACACACAAAAGAAAACTTCTTCTATTAAGATTTTAAAGGTACGTGGTTTAAAATTTAACTGCACTTTATTCATATTGTGAAACTTGATGCCAAAATAAGTGATTGTGAGAAAAGAAAAAAAAAAATTAGTAGATTTAATTAAACAAAATACATCGAAACGCGAGTGATTTGTAAAAAACGTTGAAGTTTAAGGGCAACAGAAGTCCTTCGAGTGACACTCACACGCACATACATAAGTGGCCTCCACAGGCATTTCAATAAAGAACTTCAGTGATTGTTGTTGGTTATTTTATTTCTTCTGAATTTGCGTGATTTTAATTTGCAAGACGTTTGCTTTTCGGTGATTAGTTTAATCATTTTAATTTATTAATCACATTTTCTGTGTGACTTGCACCTTTCCCGCCGAAGTTTGCCAACAACAACACTGCACGGTTTTCGGTTTTCATAACCAAACTTTTCACTGCACTCAACCTTGTGAACTTACAATATTTCACCCTTTTGTACGAACGAATTCCACAAAATCACTTTCGCGTTTGCGTTAAATACAAAAATTATATTTTGGCACCATTTCGAAAAATAATTGCTGTGTACGGTTTTATATATTAGCTATTCGTTTTACATATGTACATACACATATATGCACATTAAGCGGATACATACATTTATACATATAAAGATTTTTTTACCATTTGGTTGGCGAGCAAAATCTTATATCAGTTTATACCTTTGAATCGTTTGAATAAACATATAAATATCATTTATTTATACATTTTTGAGAAAAATTAAACACGTTCGTTTATTAATTCCTGGCTAAATTGCTGGTTACCTTGGTGGGCAGTTCTGCTTTATCATAGCACTGATAAATTGGGTCAGATTAACAGAGGTTTTTGCGTTGTGTTATACATACATATATTAATATTTCAAGTTCGGCATACGTTGAGCTGTTTACCGGTGATATACTTCTGAAAGTTTTGTGAGGTGGTAATTACGCAGATAAAATAAAATCAAAATGGAGACATACATCCGCTTAGCCGATTCGGTCATTGAATTTGAAACAGATTTTCTAAGCACTCCCACAAGCGAGCATACCAAACATTCGCTGAGAATCCAGCAAAGCGAGCTTAGCGTCATGTGGGAGAAAGCCAAAGTTTTATTTGACGAACTCCTGGCAGCAGAAACGACTACTGCCAAGGATCTTAGTACGATACGAAAGAAAAATAAAACTTGCTACGCGGCTTTTGTGCGGTGTATGACGAAAATTAATGAATATTCGGAAAAGCTGGAAAAGTCAGAAAAGGAAAGTGAAGATATGTCACCAGCGTCGCATAGTTTACATCTTCCACCGTGCGATATTGACGTTTTTAAAGGTGACTATCTGTCATGGCCAACTTTTCGTGATATGTTCACGGCCATTTATATTCTGAATAAGCGAATTACACCCATACAAAAACTTTATTACCTCAATCAGAAAACGCAGGGTGAAGCCAGGGAAATCGTAAAGAAGTGTGACTTAACAAATGAAGGCTTTGACATAGCCTGGAAAAATCTTTGCGATAGATACGAGAATAAAAGGATCCTCGTGAATACTCAGTTGAAGATTCTTTTCAACTTGAGTACGGTCGAAATCGAATGCGGGAGTTCAATCAAAAGGTTGCAAAGGGATATCAATAATTGTATATCCTCCCTAGAAAGTCACAAAATTGACATTTCCAACTGGGATCCTATTATTACGTACCTGTGCTCCACTAAATTACCTGAAGAAACCCTTTCTCTGTGGGAACAATCGGTTGAAAATAAAACAGAGATTTCGAAGTGGATAGATATGGACCGATTCCTTTCAAGTAGGTTCCAAACATTAGAATCGGTATCAGGTTTAAGAGGAATCAAGACTTCAAAGACACCGAAAGTGCCAAGTCACAAGCATTCCTCTGAATCTTCTCATAAGAAACTTGGCGTTTTTCAAACTAGTGTCGCCAAACACAAGTGCAAAATGTGCCAAAGCAACGAGCATAGAATACATATGTGCCCCAAATTTCTAAAGATGTCTGTAGCTGATAGAATATCTTTTGTAAAAACAAACAATAGCTGTTTTAACTGTCTGTCTTTCGGACATTCGGTGTCGAAATGCACGAGTTCTTACAATTGCGCCAATTGCCATTCTCGACACCATACGCTCCTACACAATCAGACAGCACCGCCTAAAACAGCTATCAGGGAAAATACTTCAAATCCTGCAGACAACTTGCCATCGACATCCAGGCAAGCACAACAACGTAACCAAGCCTCAAAAGGTAAAGCTAAGCCTGTAAAAAACGTGCAATCACATCACGCGAATACATGCAAAGGTGTTTTACTCGGCACAGCGCGAGTAAATATTCATTTTAATGGCACAGACTTCGCTGCCAGAGCATTAATTGATTCTGGCTCTGAGTGTTCCTTCATAACGGAGAGGCTCAGACGCAGAATCAATTTGCCAACTAAGAAGATGTTGGCACAAGTTTCGGGTATCAACAAGACGGTTTCAGCTCAAGTGAAAGAAGCGTGTTCAATCCAACTGCGGTCACCCGTTGACCCACTTATCTCGATTGATGCCCTAGTCCTTGTTCTTCCAAATCTTACAGGAAATCTGCCGACGTGTGATGTCAGCGCACTCACACAACAAGCGTTTCCTGATCTGATCTTGGCAGACAAAAGATTTTTTGTGAATGAACAAGTCGATCTTGTTCTTGGAGGAGACATATATCCCCAAATCATTCTAGGTGGAATAAAAAAGAATATTTTGAATACTCTTTTAGCACAAGAAACAGTTTTCGGTTGGATACTGACTGGTCGTGCTGATGCAGCCAGCCCAACCAACACCAATCGTGTTTCTTTTTATAACGAGGTTGCCCTTGATAAGCAGCTAAGCGCCTTCTGGGAGATAGAAGATTTTCCAAAAAACAAGACACTAACTTTAGAGGACACACAATGCGAGGAGCTGTACAAGCGGACAACAAACCGGAGCCAAGATGGAAGGTACATTGTTTCACTCCCTTTCAAAGCTGAGTACCCAGCTGAAATTCAACTGGGCCCTTCACTGAAACGAGCATGCTCTCAATTTTACAAAAATGAGACAAGACTTACGAAAAACCCAAATCTACAAAAGGAATATAACCGAGTTTTAGTGGAGTACGAAACCATGGGACACATGTGTAAAGTCAACGCTCCTCAGTCGGCGGATGCGGTGGATAACTATTATTTAACGCACCATGCGGTGGTGAAAGAAGAGAGCACATCCACAAAAGTTAGAGTAGTTTTTAATTCGTCGTCTTGTTCGGCTGTTCCCTGGGCCAGTGCTTCAATCTGATCTACCGATTTTGATTCTCCGCTGGAGACTTTTCAAGTACGTCTTCAATAGCGATATTGAGAAGATGTACAGGCAAATCCTTGTAGATGAAACCCAAACAAAGTATCAGAGAATAGTTTTTCGCAAAAGTTCAAATGATGCAATAGGTCTTTATGAATTAAGGACGGTTACTTTCGGTATAAACTGTGCTCCTTATCTTGCGATAAGGACATTGCTTCAACTCGCGGCAGACTCTGAAAATCTCTACCCTACAGCCTCAAATATTTTACGTNTGAAAATCTCTACTTTACAGCCTCAAATATTTTACGGAAAAATATGTATGTCGACGACGTTCTAGCTGGAGGACATACCTCAGACTCTGCGATCAAAGCTAGGGATGAGATTTCAGCAGTCCTTAAGTCAGCCGGTTTTCCTCTGAGAAAATGGACTTCAAATAGTAACAAAATCTTGCAAGGTATACCAAAACAAGATCTACTGAATGAGGATTTCCTAGAGTTTGAAGATACTAGTAGCGTCAAAGCACTGGGCATAAGGGGGAATGCTCATTCCGACCAATTCTGCTTTATAGCAAAATCGATAGAAGCTAACGTGAACCCAACAAAGAGAGCAATCTTGTCAGCTATTGCGAAACTCTTCGACCCTTTAGGTTGGTTAGCCCCCATAATAATTGTAGCGAAAATCTTAATGCAAAATATATGGTTAGAGGGTACCGACTGGGACGAGGAAGTTTCTTCTATAACTTTGGAAAGCTGGCGAAATTTTACAAAAAATTACGGCGAAATCGATAACATAAGGATACCTCGTTGGGTATCTTTCTCGCCAAAGAGAAAGGTGGAAATTCATGGATTCTGCGATGCGTCCGAGAAAGCATACGCTGCCGCGGTTTATCTACGTGTGGAGACAGAAGAGAAAGTACTTGTTAATCTGCTATTAGCGAAAACCAAAGTAGCTCCAGTCAAAACCATTTCACTACCTAGATTGGAACTTTGCGGGGCAGTTTTACTAGCAGAAATAGTCGAATCGGTGACCAAGAATCTAGAACTAGGCCACCTTAAGATAAACCTTTGGACTGATTCGACAATTGTGCTAGCATGGATTCGAAAGCCCCCTTGTTCGTGGTCAACTTTTGTTGCCCATCGAATTACAAAAATATTAGATAAGGTAGGAAACTCCAACTGGTGGCACGTCGACTCAGCTACAAATCCAGCAGACTTGGCAAGTAGAGGTGTAATAGCGCAAGACTTGGTCAAAAATTCGTTGTGGTGGAAGGGACCTTCTTGGCTTCAAGAAAATAGAGAAAATTGGCCAAGGTAAGAAACAGACTTCACTACCGATATTGAGGGAAAACGGGTGCACGCTCTTGCAACAACAACGACCAATAGTACCAGTGATATTCTCGAACGTTTTTCAAGTTTGTCAAAAGCTGTGAGGGTGATATCTTATATAATAAGATTCTTTCAAAGAACCCATCCTAA